>NC_048415.1:22955471-22967143 GCF_013103735.1 Etheostoma cragini
ATATATATATATATATATATATATATATATATATATATATATATATATAACCAAGCCTGAGTGGTACCACAGTCCAATTGGTAAAACAAACTGCAGTTTGATTTTAATCTCTGTTAGCATTTAATCCTTTAAAATTATAGGCAAAAAAAATTCCATGTCACATACAGTAATTGTGACTTATTAATTGACAGCCTATTGATTGCAGCCAGTGGGGTTGGGACAATATGCTTTCGTCCCGATTCGATTCTGTCACGATTCAATTGGCGGGTTTTTATTTTATTCTTGAAGAACTATATTGCCATTCAGCAGTACTGAATATTGTGATTTCTTTTTTTTCATATTTGTTAAATAAAAAAAAAGTTGAATGATATACTTCTAGAGACAGCATCTCATGAGACATCTCTAAGAAATTTGTAAGAAACACATAACATGTATTTTCTGCATTCTCTCCTTTCACTCTGTTTTGCCGGAGACGGATAGGAAACGGATGGAAACTGTAGTCGCCGTTGGCGGGACCGTATAAACAGGAAATATTGAGGTTAATCATTGGTAAAAATAAAATAGTTTAGTTTTTTCACCACTGCTAACTGTTGTGGGTGTGGCCAGAGGCGAAGGATGCATTTTCACTCTCTGTGTTTCTCTGTGTAATTCTCAATGAAATCCAGAACAAGAATGTGTCTGTCCCCGACAGAGACTTAATCATTTGTGTTCCTCTGTGTCTTTCTGTGTTCAGGAGAGAGGGGGAGGGGGTGAGGGTCTTCTGGGACCGGCTCAGAGAGCCCTCCTTTACCTCCAGGTGGAACCCCTTCGCCACCGACTTCCCTTTCATCACCTTCACCCACCACCCTGTGAGGAACGTCAGTGACACGTTTGTTGCTCTCTGCGACGTAAGTTTAAAGGCTCAGTCTACCCAAATCAAACCTAAAATACAACAAATAGGTGGTTGAATTTAAAACAAATGGAAGGAAATCATTTCCAACTTATTGAACAAATTGAACATTATTTTCAGAATAACCCACAGATTTCCCTGTCAGCAGCTGTCATTGGGACTATTTCCAGTGAAAGTTGGCAAAAGTTAGAGTCATATCTCCGCATATATACTGAAAGTTTGGAACAGCTGCAGCACTCTATGGAAGATTAGGATTGGGGTGAACTGTTAACTTCTCATAATGTATCTGTTGAAATATTTAGATTTTAGGTTTTATGACTAATCCAAGTGGAGGTGTGTACTCTTGAGAGTCATTGAGACACTTTACTATTATAGCGTTAAAAAAACAACATCGTGTGGTTGAATGAGTCATTACACAGAAATGACTTACTGGAATTAGGCATCAGATCCCATTCATGTGTAATCTGTCAGTTTCCACACACACACACACACACATAAAATCCTCTGACACACACATGTGGATCCTAAGACTGCCCAGTTATCAGATATAGTTAGATAATATTAATAAAATCAAATACAGCACTCAAATTTCCAAAAAGTTTCAGGTTTGGACTGCTTAAAGTGCAAAATTATGATTTTTGTGTTTTCTAACCAAAAGACAAACGTATGGAGAGTTTCCAAAACCTAAGCAGGAGATTACAACGTGGATGTTTCTGAGCCATTAGAGCAGCGCCTCAGCGTGACGAAGAGGAAGAATGGAGCAATCATCATCATCCATGTCGGCAAATTTCAGCAGTGTTTCAAACCCGTCATACGTGCTGCTTCTGCTGTCAGCCCGAGTAAGGGGGGGGGGAATTATATTCAGACTCAAACAGTTTAGGGCTCGGCCGGAAGGGGCGCCCGGTCGCCCTTGGCAACCAGATTGAGTCAATTGGCAACCGTTTTGTGGCCTCTGGCCCCTTTGGCGACCACCTGTTCAATATTTGTGTTTTTTAAATCTATAAAACAAACCCTAACTTACAAAACTGGAAAATCTTATTCCAGAAGAAGTCAAAATATGATTTGGTTTAAACACGACGTCCGTGAGCATCACCACAGTTTGTGCGACCACTTTCCACACACGCGTTTGCTGTGGAAACATACAGTCAACGCAATGTTTTGTTCACGTTAACAGCGCATGTTAAAATCGTGTGCTAATATGGCACCGGTGGAATAGCAACGCAGACTTGGGGGCGTCAGTACGGCGCCACCTACATGTCTGCGCTGCTCCCTGATGCTCCGAAACCGACGTTAGACGCTGCGTGTCACGCTAGTATACACTAAGAACACGTTACCGAGGGTTACCGAGCGTTACCGCCACTCGGCGAGCGGCTCGTTCTTCCGGAGCAGACCAGTAAATTAGCTGAATAAAATCAGCCACCACTACTTCTGCCTACATTTTAGATGAACTGTAAATTCTTTGGCTAGCTGTCCAGGCTCAAGTGGGTTGGGAAATCGTTAGATCTCACCGCTGTCAATCTTCTGCCTCCAGTTAAGCCCCGCCCACAATAACCTCATCATTGTTTACAAACAGCAAAATGGACTAGCATAGCTTTAGCTCAACAAAATCACCAATTACCATCGACAGTCATACTTCCGTGATTACATAATAAAAATTGAGAATGATGTAATAGTTGTTACAGGCCGATACGATTACTTATGGTGTACAGTATGACAGCAAAGATTGAATTCCTCTGGAGTAAGATAACGGGACCTAAACAGGATTTGTCATCCTCCCACCCTCTCGTCCACAGATCCACAAGTTCCGCGAGCAGCTCACGGCCGCAGCGCAGAAACTCCACGCCATAAGGCCCGTTCCTGGGAAGGCCAACGGGGTCCTGGTCCTGAATCAGCCCATCCACATTGACGCGTTCGTGGGCCTCATGTCTTTCCTCGGGAACCAGAACAAACTGGGATACTGCGTGGCCCGAGGAAATTTGGGCTTCTAAATTCTTTCTGCATTTATACGCTGTAGAAGTTTTATTTTTCTTCAAATTGATTGCTAAGATTTGGAAATCTTGAATTAATGTTGATACGTTTGTTTACATTTAAATTTTACAAGATCACCAAAGAGTAGGGCTGGTTATGATAAGAATGATTTTTTTATATAAATTGATTTTCATTTAATATCTATTCTTATAATCCAGAATTGATCTCTGTCTGTATCATAAGAAACACAAAGGGTTACAAAGCGCTCTAAAGACCTCTCAACTCAAGATATCTGAAATGTGCCTCCTTTCTTTGTAGAGCTGCACTTTATTGTGTGTTCATGTTCAGACTGATCTGTTATGTGTGACAAGCCAATTCATACGCCATTATTGGCGTGTTATCAAGACGCATACTTACTTCTTAGCGTGTGTATCAACGCTGTTTGGCCATTTACTTTAATGACATGCGATGGTGTTTGAGTTTACTCCGTAGCGAGTAGTATGAAAGGGCAAAAATCTGCATAGGGAGATTGGCCGGGGGGGCCGGTGGGTAAAACACAGGACTGTCATATACTTACCAGCCTTACCATATTCAGGTGTGCTGTGGTGTACCGTTGGAGCCTTGATTCTCAGGATGTTCTGTATAAGGTTGTGACAACTGTGTGATCTACCCCCACTGCTTATTACCAGTGTGTGGTGTGTGAATGCTCAGAAATATCCGCATTTCAACACCGCTCTTCACTGGATGACAGATCCCCCGCTGCTCTCAAGGAGCTTTGTATTTGCTCCTCAGTGATATGGTAATTCAACTCTTTTGCAATGGGACTCCTTTCTTCCTCCCCCGGGTGTCTCTTTTAAAAGCTCATTCCCATGCCTTTCTGCCCCTCAGAGATTCACTGGAGCATTTGTCAGTTTAGTTTTATCATTCGTTGTGTATTTTTACAGTGCATACAGTTGGGGAATTTCCCCTTGCATCCAGTGTGTTTACTGTGTGTCGCTCTGCCTTGTTTGCTATCACCTGTTTGTCTCATGAGAAAATATAAGCGTCCAGATTTTGTTCTCTTTTCCTTTTGTGGCGGTATAAAATGTGCACTTTGTTTTCTTCAGAGCAGGGAGTCTTCAGTGAGTTTAATTCCCTGACCTTGTTCAAAATAAATAAGAATGCATGTTTTCTGAGAGATTAACCTGCTGACACAAGCTGAGAACCTGATGTTGCTGCAGTCCTTGGGTAATATCGGGGTTAGGAATGTTTACACCTTCAGGCTCCGCCCCTGGTTACAGCAAGGTCACGTTACTATAGGAAACACTCGTTGAGCCACTACTTTGTCAGAATTACAACAGACAAGCAACTGGTAGACCTGCTTCCAGAGCAGCCAAACAAAGTTGTGTTGCTTTAATAAGCAGTTGGTTGAGAATGATAGAAACCACAATCTGACAACAACAGCACTCACGGAAGTTGGTCACCTTGCTGAAGAGTTGGAGGTGTGCAGCCTGCAGCTCTAACTCTACCAGCTCACTGGGGCTGCTGCTGCTTCCTGTGCTGTTACTCCCTGCAATATATACAGCTGATCCACTCTCAATATAATAATAATAATAATAATACATTTTATTTATAATGCCCTTTACATTTCAAAAAGAAATCTGAAAGTGCTACAATTAATAGGGAGTTAAAAACAGTTTCCAGAATACAATACAAGTGACAAGCAATAATAAAACATCATAAAACTAAAATTAAAGCAATGACTGTTTAAAAGGCCTTTTGAAATAGTAGTGTCTTTAGGCCCTTCTTAAAAGTCTCCACAGTTTGTGGGGCCCTTAGGGACTCTGGTAGGGCGTTCCAGAGCCGTGGGGCGACTGCCTGGAAAGCCCTGTCTCCCATGGTAGACAGTTTGGTCCTTATTAAGGACAGTTTGGTCCTTAATATGACCATGTCTTTGTTTGTAGATGAAAAATGATTGTGGTCAATGATAACCTCAGTGCCAGATACATAGTGTTTCCTGTGACTGCTTCACAATCAAATCTAGCCTTGTGTCGCCAGTTGAATGCTTTTGGTGTCAAGCAGCAGCCGGAGGTTCAGGTTTGTAGCGGTAGTCTGGATCAACTCACCTTCTGCTCTCTGTGAACTTCAGGCTAGCAAGCTACACGCCGAAAATGTGTTGAAGACGAGGCCTGCTCGGTTCCTTCAGGGAATGATTGTAAAGATTTACTAAGAATATATTACTCACAACTCTGACGTTTTGGCAGTGATTGGTGGGATTGGACGAAGTACACACGGAGATACACTGGTAAGAGCAAATTACATTTAACCATATATCAGCTGATTGAAATAGCTCACGTTACTGTATTATGTGACCTTCAGTTAATACTGGATGTGGTGTTTCTTTTTGGGGGTAAAACAAGACTCACAGTTCAGTGTGTTGTCCAAGGACACTTCGACATGGAACTGCGGGGCCAGGGAATCAAACCACCGACCTCCGGATTGGTAGATTGGGGACCGCTCTACCACATGAGACACTCGGCAGCATTACTCACATCACATCTCTTGTGTTTAACATGTAGGAGAACAAATGAGACATTCACTTCTAAATGTCTAAGTAACAGAGCACTACCTGGAGTAGTTACTGTAACATTATTACTGAATTTTAAATTGTAATCCCTTACACTACTTGGTACTGGAAAAAGTGATCCCAGTACTTTAATTTGTTTCTAAATATTGCATTACTGTAAAATAGAGCGGTGAAGTCCCTCCCCTTCTTATCGTCACGGTAGTGAATAGGAAGAGACAAATCATGGTCCGTCCCGTTTGAATTGGCCATGGATTCCCTTTGTGATGTTGGTCTATTTAAAAGGTCATATCCAAGTGAAGGAAGTCAGTTTGTTGTAGGTTTGTTGTAGTACAACTTAGTTTTGTGTGAAACTGCCCGTAGAACTACATCCTACAACCTACAGTATGTCGCCTTGCTCGATGCTCGGCCCGCTCACTAGCCACGCAACGCTATCCGACCTCATCTGTTTTACCCAGTCAAGTTTTATCAGCAGAGAGGTGAAAGAAGGAGCAAGAGTAACTTTACATCCCAGTACAGAACACGGAAACAAGGTCATCCATGCAGCTTGGAAGTGAGTAGTATTTCTTATACTTATTATACTTCAGTTTTACGACAAACTAAGACTTTATCCACTTGCAAAATGATCTTTTAAATGGACAAATATCACATGTGTAACCCATGGTTCAGTTCAATTTGGGATCAAAAAGTGTCCTTCCCTGTTCACAATAAGAAGGGGAGGGGCTTTTAGTGAGCAAAGCGTGAATCATATATTTATAAGACAAAATGAAAGGTTACAGTAACGCTGTATGGTTTACTCTGAATCCCTGGTGCTCAGGTAGGCCAACATGGCGGACGCTGCCAGTAACACTGAAAACTTTTGGGTGTTTATTACTCTCAAACAATCCACATACTTTGAAATTAAGAAAGTAAAACATATAGGAAAACATAAACAAAAGAACTACTATTAACAGAGGTAATTACACAATATAAATGCATTGAATGAATATTGCCGAACGAATGTAAACCATAAATATCAAAAACGGGATTTAATTTTATGAAAGCTGAAGTATTATAAGCTTTGAAAGGGAAATTGTAAACTGATAAAATACGGTTCCTTCCACTAATGAGTGATAATAAAGTGCGTGTAGGCTAACCGAGCCAGCGGTATTAGGCTCAGGTGTTCTCTCCAGGGACCAAGGTTAAGTAGCATGCATCCAGGAGCGCATGCAGCTGTTTCCCACAGCGTAACGTATATGGTTAAGTTCAGCACCTCCAGGATCGGGTATCATAACCTTAGGGTCTGAAGGGGTTAACATGTTTCCTCCCAGAGTGAGGACATGTTTTGTATCCTGGATCAAGGATCAAGCATTGCTCTGGCCCGGAGCGAAGCACCTCATTCATATTTCTCCTCTTCAAGTTGGAAAAAGATGTTCTGAAGAACGGATGGACTGCCAGATAAATGAATATTTATAAAGTTATGCAGCTTTGGCCCTCAAGAAAACTTCACTTTTACATTCAGGTCACCCAGTGATTCCGAGAGGTGACAGGGAGAATCTCCAACTGAATGTTTTTGTTTGGTTTCCATGGACGCCAGTTGGACCTGTAATCATTTTAAATGCCTTTATCTTAGTTGCAAGCAAAGCAGTTACCAAAACAACATGGAGCCGTAGCAGTCATCATCATTTCATCATTGGAAACAATGACGGATTTCTTTAAAGGGAATGTTTCAATTGTTGAAATGGAACTAAGTATATGCACTCCAGTACTGTACTTAACTACAAATGTTGAGCTACTTGTACTTTTGTAGTCTTTTCTTTTCATACCACTTTCTACTTCTACTGCGCTGCCTTTAGAGAGAAATACTCTTCTTTGTACTCCACTACATTAATCTGTTACAGCTTTAGTTAGTTACTGTAGTTACTAGTTACGTTACACATTATGATTTTTGCACAAAAACACATGTAGTTTATAGAATGATGCTTTTTTGTAAATGAAAGCCTACAAGTACATCTGAAATGATTGGACATTTAGTTACTGACTAAGTTACTTTCTAAATTGTGAGGATTTTTCTGCATTGACTACTTTTAATTGTAATACTTTAAGTACATTTTATACTATATAATATGTTATAGTAATACTTACATACTTTTACTTCAGTAACATTTTCGATGCAGGACCTTTACTTGTAACAGAGTATTTTTACAGTGTGGTATTAGTACTTGCATCCATCGCTGCACCTTTTGCAGATGTGATGCTCTGATGTCAGGTTATAGAATCAAGGGGATGGCCCAGTGTGTGTGTGTGTGTGTGTGTGTGCGTGTGTGTGTGTGTGTGTGTGTGTGTGTGTGTGTGTGTGTGTGTGTGTGTGAGTGTAGACAGGAGGGAGCGTGGGTGTGTTGTTGTTGTTGTGTGATCCAACGCTGTCCTCACATGCTCCTTTTGCCCTTGAGGTACTCCATCAGAATTACAGCTCTAATTTGCTCCTAACATTGTATATAGAGTCTGAACCCAAGATCCACTGCTGAGCCCCGACAGGGGGGCCAAGACTGGGGCAGGGGGTTTAGTTCCTATAACACAACTACATAACTAATCACATCATCCACAGATTGGCAGTTGTGATCAGAGGTTTGATGTAAGGACACCACTGTTAGATTTCTTTCACCACAAAATGTACACTGTTAAACATTTGAATCTATCTGGATCTGCTGCCAGAAAACATTGCATATTGATTTAAAGAATTCAGAATTTGGATCCAAATCTGTTCATTAGCTGTTGTAACACACCGAGTTAAGGGAAAAATCTAAAAACATTCTCATTAGTTGAAGTTATAGGAAACCAGGATCAAACATTGACATGTTTAAGGAAAAACCTCAGAAATAAATAAATAAAATGTTTTTTATCTGCAGAGTTTCAATATTGCTCAACCCACAAGAACACAACAAAACTACAGAGTTCATTACTTTGATGTACAGTACCGGTTATATCCCTCATCACTCGACCAACCAGAATTACAACCGATGATAATATATTTACAAAGGTCATTGACTTAAAGAAAGAAAGCAATTCAGAATACTTTTGGCAGTTCTTCAGTATGGACTGTCAACTACTATAACTGTTGACAATACCCAGTAGGGTACAGTACAGCAAATGATAGTTAAAGTACTTAAACTACAGTAATGTTGAGTAGTATTTTCTTAGTTAAACACATTCTGGCCTAAATCTTATAATAACCTAATTAAACAGCCATTTTCTATGAGGGTGTGTTGCATTTCACATCTGAGGGGTTAAACTCTCATCACGTTTTCCTCTCCACTCCCAGCCCAGTACAGTACGTGTAGATCACTGCTTTGTCAAAGACAAGTCCCGGACTCAGAGAAGACAAATGACTTCCAAAGCTAATGATTGCATTCCTTTCTGGTAAGGTAAGTTAGCGCCTTGGGCTAGATAATACGGCTTGCACTTCACTCCAATTATTTTTCCAGCAGTAGAACATCAAACTGATCAACTGGCAGTTTGCGGCTATGTCCTGTCAGAATGACACACCTCCGTCAGGCACACCAGCCAATCTGTAGAACTACCCTCAACAGTCCCTCAGTGAGTTCTCCTCACGCTCCGCTGGCACACAGCCCTACCTCCACAGCGCTGTGGAGAAGGGCTGGCTACACCACACATACAAAAACACTGGGCTTTTAAACCTTTTTTTTAACCAATCGCATTCGTCTTGGGCGGCGCCGAGCCCTGGACGCAGCGACGGCGGGCCTGCTAAATAGTCTCAGGAAGGAAGATGTTCTGGTGGGACATTTGCACCCCCAAAAGAAAACACTACATCCAATATTAAATGAAGTTAACTGTTGACATAATACAGTAATATGAGCTATGTAAATCAGCTGATGCATGGTTACACCTCATTGGCTCTTGTACTTCATTCATAGCAATCCACTCCAGTCGGTCCCGAAACGTCCCAGTTAGATTGTCTTCAAAACTTGGCATTTTCATCGTGTAGCTTGCCAGCTCAACGTCTCTTGTTGTTTCCCGAAGCAGACGGCTCCACACAGGGAGCAGAAGGTGAGGGACCTCCGATTTCAGGCTTTATCTTGAAAATATACTTCCGCTGGTCCAGACAAATTCGGAAAACGACAAGAAGCATGCTGTGAATGCAAACAGAGCTAAGTGAGCTAGCCACTGTTCATCATAGCAACTTCTATTATCATTCTGAATCATCTTTCTCCATATCTGTATATCTCTATCAATGTCTCTGTGTCCCGACCGACATCGGCAGACGCCCGCCCCCCAAGAGCCTGGGTCTGTCGAGGTTTCTGCCTAAAAGGAAGATTTCCTCGCCACTGTTCCAATAAATGCTTACTCTTGGGGAAACTACTGTGGTCTAGACCTGCTCTATCTGTAAAATGTCTTGAGATAACTCTTATGATTTGATAATATGAATAAAAGGGCATTGAATTGAATTAGCTATTAACAAATAAGCTAGTTAACCTGAGGCCTGTTGGAGGGATGGCCTTGTACAAGTGGTTTTGTTGCAGGTCAGGGTCATCGGAAGTCTGCATGTCTGGCTCGACAGGTCCAAGTGGTTATTTTGCTAGATTGTGATGTGAGATGATTCCCCCCCCCCCCCCCCCCCCCCCCCCCCCCCCCCCCCCCCCCCCCCCCCCCCCCCCCCCCGCCCCTGCCCTGAAGTGGAATGTGATTTAGAAAGTGGAGAGGCTTAAAAAGTGCCCATCAGTGCCTGTGACCCTGGCTGGCCCCGGCTAACAACCAGAGCTGCCTGGGATGCTTGGGGCGGGTAACATAAGACAAATTCTCCGAGACACTCTTGCAATACTGGTGTGGCACGCAGTCTACTCATCTCTCTGAAATACCTCAAAGATATGCCAGCCCGGATACCAGGCTTCTTTTCACAGGTCATGCAACCTCAAGTCATCATTTTTATTCCTCCGACATCTGTGTTGCTCTTGTTTGTTTGGGAAACATGTTCCACCTGTCAGAGGCATGCTGGTTGCTAACGGGCCAAGTCCAACAGCATTTATTCTATTCTGTGGCACTTTCCCCTACTTCTCGCCTGCCTCGGTTTTCCATCTGTTGCCCTCGCAGCAGTGAATACAGTAAGTGTGAAGCAGTGAATGTGTTAGGAAAGGCGTGCATGTGTTTGTTCGCGCATGTACTCTGGGCGTATGTGGATGTGTTGGCACGCTCGCGCGCAGAGGCTACTGGGTTGTTGTCTGGATTGCTGTCTTGTAATGGAGATAGAGATGCTGTTTTTATTTATCTCTCCCCCAGCTGTCACTGTTGTGTCTGGAGCGTGGTTGCTGAACTCAGGGCTATGGGACACTTGGAGAACTGTCAAATCCACTCCCAACTATGCAGAATGTCACAGCCCAGAACACACCCTGGATTCTTATTATGGAAAACAAGGGACATTCACACATGTGCAACCTTTTGTCGGACTCCCCACCTTTATGTGTTTGTGCACGGTAAACATCAGAGCAGCGATACATTCTTTTGATATGTTTTGTATTCAAATAACTCGAAATTAAATAACTGAACTTTGTTATAAAGGGGTCATGTTTAAAGTATAACTACCTAAAATATACATGCTTTTTATTGGTCAGATTAAGTAAGAAAAGTGGGAGAGAGGGGGTGACATGCAGCTAAGGGCCGCAGGTCGGAACCGAAGCAGCGGCCGCTGCGACAAGGACCTAGCCTTAATTCATGGGGAAGTTCCACCAGGTGAGCTAACCAGCTGTCTCAGTACTCCCAAAAAATATTTTGACATTTTTGGAGAACATGGACTTTCATCCTGGTGAAAAGATCAATACCACTTTCTTTCTGTACGATAAATCTTTTTTAAAACTAGTTACAGTTACGGTTGAAAACGTACACACAGTCATATTTTCAAATCTCTAGTTAGCTTTTAGCACTAACTTAATGTGTAGGGCCCTGTGGAGTCTGTCTTTAGCTTTTTTAATATTCTTAATTATGAGATTCCGTCCATGATCCTGTTGTCACAGAAACCATTGGGCTCGGCGTTAATGCTACCATCAGTGGGGGGGCCTTGTCAATAAACAAACACTTCCCATCTTTTGTGGGGAAAACACTGCAGGGGTAAAACCACCACATATTGAACCCTCACATTATGATCATTATTACTTTAAAACCCCTCACCAGAGTCAGAGTGATCAGAGATCTGAGGACCAGGTAACCATAGGCCTCAGATTGGACAGATAGTCTAGCTAGCTGTCTGGATTTACCCTGCAG
>NC_048415.1:22967243-23018251 GCF_013103735.1 Etheostoma cragini
CATAGTCCTCAGATTGGACAGATAGTCTAGCTAGCTGTCTGGATTTACTTTGCAGAGATCTGAGGACCAGGTAACCATTGTCCTCAGAAATCCACCAGAGGTTAGATCACCAACACAGAGACAAAGGAAGGGGACCGACAATGGAGAAAAGACTTTAACCCAGCGGTAATGGAGCAATCTCAAGACTGAAACGTTAAGGATGTAGACTAGGTGATAAGTTGACTGAGCTGCTGACCGCTCCAGTCTGTACATGCAGCGTGTGTATCTGATGGAAATCCCTACAGTGGCATGTGTTCAACATTAGACGAGCACCATTCACTGATGGTTGCATTCCCTGCCATATTTCACACATCAGGCAGTGTACCAGTCAAAGGTTTGGACACACTTTTCCATTCAAGTGGATGAGAAAGCGTGCCCACACTCTCCACTGGTCCTGTATGTGAGAGCGGCTCTGTGTTGCCATGTCAGTCATCCAGCTCCTCGTTTCAGATGCCCCCCCGTAGACGCTGGGCAGACGGTCAGGGGCGGTGACACTAAGCACCGATGACAAGCTGCTGGAAAGGCTGTGGTGGAGGAGAATGAGCAGAGTCGGCATGGGAGCCTCACACACGTAGGCTATACACACACATACTAAACCCACGTTCATATTAAACCCCTCATACACATACGCAGCATAGCTGTCTGCAATCTGATGCCCATCATAACATTTTACAGCTACGGTGGAAAACATTGAGGGATTTATGTCCGAGTTATGATTTACACCAGTTTCCCTATCGTTAAATCAATTCTAAATTTCATTTAGTTAAGTTTACAGTTTAACATTCACCTTCTTGCCAACAGGGGAAATAGTCTGCCTTCTTCTAAATACTGTGCATACATAAAACAGTGGTGAAAGTATTCAGATACAGTACTAAAGTAAAAGTACTAATATCACACTGTGAAAAATACTCTGTTACAAGTAAAAGTCCAGCATCGAAAATGTTACAGAACTAAAAGTAAGTTTGGTATCATCACAAAAATGTAAAAGTAGTCACTGGAGGAAACTACCAGAACTGTTGGGTCCTTGTAAATTCTGGAGTGTGGTCTAGACCTCCTCTATCTGTAAAAGGTCTCGAGATAACTCTTGTTAAGAATTGATACTATAAATACAATTGAATTCAATTCAATTCAATGCAGAAAAATCCTCACATTCTAGAAAGTGGAAACGATCAAAAATATCTATCAGTCGACTGAATGATTAATCAGATTATCATCTCAGCTGGAGGCCGTTATATTATTGGCTACTTTAATTTATAATGACATTTTATATTTTATAAACTACATGTTTTTGTGTGCAGAAATCTTAATTTGTAAAATAACTAGTAACTAAAGCTGTCAGATGAATGCAGTGGAGTAAAAAGTAGAATATTTCTCTCTGAAATGTAGTGGAAGTACCTGAGTAAATGTACTCTGTTACATCCCACCACTGCATAGAGACAGTATATGGAGTCATAGGATATGTACTGCTCCAATACATTTTTAGAATACACAGTAGTAAAATGTATTTCAACATGATACGTTGTTGTGTCAGTGTAGTAGTTGTGTTATGGTTTTGGATGTTGCAGTACTGACACTGCTGTGTGTCTGTACGTCCAATCCTTTTTTATCAGGAAATAAAGACAGACAGTCTGAGGTGAGTTTCTGTTTGACCATGTCGGCCTCTAAGACTCCACGTTTACACGATCACGCTGAGCAGCCAAAGTTTCCAAAGATAGCAGGTATTCCAGGCAGAGGGTTGAGCAAATGTCCATAAAAGTTAGGGGTGGGGGGAATTGATACAGCATAGTATCGCAATATTTTTAGTGGTATTACTATATTGATACACAGGCGGCAAGTTTGGATCTTTTAATATATATTATATATGTGTGGTCAGTTTGTCTGATTTTGCAGCAGTAACATTGAAGAGAGATGAACAAACAGAGAAAAGTTTCTTTTTAGATGAAACAGATGTTGATAAGTTCTCTTTTGGGGACGTCGTTAGAAATTGGGAAAAATTAAAAGTTGGAAAAAAGGTTAGAAGTTGCAATATATCGTAGATTATTGCAATATGTTAAAATAACAATAATATTGTATGGCATAAGTATCGTGATGCTATGGTATCTATCGGGAGACGTCTGGTGATTTAACTCTGCTATTAAATCAGTAATATATTCAAATGTAAGTTTTATGTTTTATTGTGAGAATTGATTTTAGTACTAGTGGAATAGATTTAGCAGAATCTATAGAAGTATTTAGCAAGTATATTGAAACACAAATGTGAATTTTACCTTCATTCAGAAAATGTCAAGAGAATGAAAACTATTTTTTGGGGTTGCCATGTTCCAGTGAAAGTTAGAAAGGAAAGTGTACACAATTACAGTTCAGAGCTATTTAAACAAACAGTACATTGTGTAATGTTTGGAGTTGATTCTTAGCAAAAAAAACTGTTGTTCATTCACAAATACGTGCTCATTCATGTATAATTACTTCCACCAACTAACCAAAGTATTCGCGTAAGCGTAGTCCCTCCAATGACAGCCGCCATGTCGTGCCTCCATCTTTAATATACAGTAGCGTTTTGCCCTCTTCCACTCAGTGGCGCCGGGACGAAGGGGGGGATTACTGTGTGTGTGTGTGTGTGTGTGTGTGTGTGTTAAAGATAATTAACGCGACAGGCAAAGCAATAAGACCAATGTTAACATCAGAGGGGCTAGAACAGCTGTGTGAAACGCTGGAGATACTGAGAGCTCGTTTTGGGTTGGGCCACTGTAGAAGTTACGATGTGATCAGAATGGGAGGGGCTAGAAAGTCATATTCACTTGGTTGTCATATCAAATTTCACTGCCAGGTGGGCGACATTCTTACACACTGTAGCTTTAGTAGTTCATAAGTGTTTCACTCAACTACAGTTAAGAATCAAATACTGTACATTTTATTCCACTAGATTTATTCCACATGTACTTAGTTACTTTTAAGATAAAGATTTCACATACAAAACATGTGATGCATAGTAATGAAGATGCTCCACCTGGACCAACGACAGAGTAAAACAGCACTTCTTTGTTGCATCAGTAATACTCCGACAGTCCAGAGGAGGACACACTTGTGTTTATTGTCCTGTTCATGAGGACATAAGGGAGGCACTTTTTACTAAAATGACCTCTATTTGGAATGATATCTACTCACTGGACGATTATTAAGAATTTGAATTATGTTTGAAGAAAGGAATCTTTTTTGTAGCAGATTTTGTTATATATATATACCATGTATATACTTTATTTAAGAATGAGCTGTAAAATAACCTATAATCTTACGAAATGTTTGATGCAACTGAAATTTTGGTGAGGGTTCTGGCACTTAAATGATAAAGAATCATTCAATCAATCAATTAGTACTTCTACTTTGGTATCTTTAAACATGTTTTCAGCCAATACACAACACGGCAACACAGAGGCAAATTTGTTTGCATTGTTCAGTGAAAACCAAAAAGTTTAGAAATACAAAACCATGTCACACTGCAGTCTATCAGTGAGAAAACATACCACACATGGGTCGTGTGTCAAAACAGTGTTATTATCCTTTAAGAATGTTAATCACACTGGTCCGAGCAGCGGCCATTCTGCCTCGAGGGCCCGTTTCCTCAGCAAGCGGAGCAGTTTATGAGTGAGGTTAAGATGTCAGTCTGAGCCCGGTTAGAGACCAGCCCTGTGGCACAGGAGGGAAGAATGTGATGTCTTGACGCTAAGTGAACACCCCGGCTCTCCCTCTGACCCCCTCCGCCCAGCAGCAGCAGCAGCAGCAGCCCTTGGGCTGACTTCTTGTGTCAGACACCCTGTCCCCAGCAACCTCCTCACAGTTTGCAAATATGTCCTCGATATGGCTGGCATGTCGTACGCAGATGTCGCACTGGAGGGAGATAAATTTGAGAGCAAGGAGATGTCAGGCTGCGACAGCTGTGGGCTACAATTTCACCAGATGTCCACCGTTGCTAACCTTCAGTGGACATGAACTGGCCACCCCCTGGACGCCCTTTACATGCACAGTAAATATTTTCTCAACACGAAGCTCATAGAAGGCGCAAACCAGAATGTGTTTTTCACGGCTCACATGGCTGCAGCCTTCAGGGGCCTGATTTATAATATCTGGAGGCAATTACTTATGAGATGCAGCCTGTGTATTACTTATAGAGAATCACAGCTGGAGCTGTAACAGACACACACACACATAGTGAGAAATAACATCTCCAGGGCTCTCGGTGCTCATTGGATGATCCTGGAGGATGGAGTTGTTGCTGAAAATGTTTAAGAGCAAGCATTTTTCTTGTCCTTTGTTCCAAAACCTGCTGGTGGCACTGGGACGCCTTGCCATTGGTCAGCCAGTGCTGATGTGTGTGATGTCTGTGTGGACAGAGTTTACATTCCAGCAGTCTTCAGCCTAGGTGCCACCGACATGGCTGTGGCGTTTCCTGTTGTGCCACAGTGTACACAGCTCTAGCAGTGCAGATTGGTCACAGACACTCCCCGGTCAGTTCAGCGTGAGCTCAACCGAGTCTGAGATGACTAAAGTTACGTTTTCTGTGCTTCCTGGCATTTTTCCTGCAAATTGTTTTGATAAGCGGGATTGTGAGGTGTTTTGAAAGGCCTCGCATGTTGAAAGATAAGCTTCTTTTCTTTGTGCCATGACTTTCTGGGATGAATACTGACAGAAGGAAAAGATGTGTTATGAAGTCTGTGTGTGTGCGTGTCCGTGTGCGTGTGCGTGTGCGTGTGCGTGTGTGTTGCATTCTATGGCAATGCCTTCACAGAATCACCTTACAGTAAGTTAGGCACTTGAACTTTTCGTCCGAGTTCACCTCACGGTTGATCTCTTTTCCGTCCGATGCTATTGCTGCAGTCCACCTGAGGGGGTGGGTGTGTGTGTGTGTATGTGTGTGTGTGTGTGTGTGTGTGTGTGTGTTGCAACTGAGTAAAGTTACTTGGCTGTGTGAGAATGGGGTGGGGCTGAAAAGGAGAAATTCGGCGTCTGTTGATTACACGGAAAAAATGACTGATGACATATTTATCACATATCATATCAGGTGAATAATGCATACTAAAAACCCAACCATGCATATCACGTAGCTGCCCCAAACAGCGCTGGACGTGCATTCATTTAAACTCACCATGAACGTGATGTGTTTGCTTTAGCAGTGAAAGTTCCGAGATTTGTCGTCAGGAGTTTTTTTTCTCTCAGACTCTGGCTGCACCAGAGGGACATGGCTCTGAGATCTTTTGGGATCATTTAACTCGGCTGTCAGGATTACTTATTTTTTGAAATGGTTCATGTGCCTGATGTAGGAGTAGCAAGCTGTGCTGTGGGATCTGAGTGCAGGAACCGATGGAGCCACAGGCCCCTGAGGCTCAGCAAACCTGTCCTGCAACCTTCTCAGCCAGCCTTCTGGAGACTTCCAAACACATTTGTTTTTCAGACCTGTTATTTTCCTGCTTGGTTAAGGCTGACTTCTTCAATTACAAACAATATGTGTCATACAGGCATAACAACACATTTCAAGCCTGGTGTTCCTTGTTAACATAATCTATTATTGTGTGTATTATTTGTATACACAGTTTGGTAATCACATGCATCATTCCCATAATAATAATAAAAATTAGGGACCACTTTAAACCATCTGGTGTGTGTTAACAGACCAGTTAACCTAAATGACATCAAGTTAGGGAGCTGTCTTTATTACGCAACAGTTTAGTTTTAGATAGACGTAATAGTCAGACATTTTTGGGAAATCGGCTTTTTCCCATGCTCGCCAAGCATTGATCAGATCGATAGCACCTTTATTCCAGTTGTCCATAACATGTACAAGGGAATCATCGATACAACAAGTTTGAAATGAACTGACTTATTCTTCAGTGTTACTGACTGAATCAGTGTTGGTAGGCTGGATCTGGAACATCATGTGTGTAATTCATGGCTCAATGTAAACTGGATCAAAACAATATTTCTCTCCCTATTCCCTAAAAGAGAGTCGTATCAATCTTCTCATCTAACTCTTGGCATGAAACCAAAGTGTATACCCTAAAATGTTGAAATCATTCATTTGAATTCAATTTATCCTCGGCTACATGTCATTACATGGATGATAATGTTAAGTAAAGGACTGTTGAGTTACATAATAGATGTGAAACTACATATGATAGCACCATTTTGTTTAGAAACAAATCTGGAAAATTAACGTCTTTCACACAGTGAAGAAAAAATCGTATCTAAAGAGAGTAGTGCTATCTTTGTCTCTACTTCTGCATTTCAGCTGGGATTTGATTCCAGTTAGGGCTTGTGAACAAAAAGGGTTGATGACTACGCTTCTGAAGGTGTCTGAAGGTTTGACCTCTGCGTTGTTGCTGGGCCAGGTGTCACTCAGACACACTGCCAAGTGAGTCAGACTCCACTTTGGTTATGGGATGTGAAGCTCCAGGTTGACACTGACTGACACCGTTGGTTAACAAATACCACTTATGAATTTTTCAGATGCGGCGGACCATTCACCTCGAACACCATCTGTAACCTTAAAAAAACAGCACACCCTCTGCTGCGAAGGCCGTCTGCTGCGCTGCGTGATTCGGCAGCAGATAGAGTCGTCATGGACGGCTGATAGTAAGACGAGAAGAGCGCAACTGGCCTTCAGTGTGTTGCCATGTCTGTTTCACACTAAGCTTACACGGCCATGCCATGACACCTAAACAAATGCACAATCGCACCCTCACAGAGATTGACATGTGACGTAATCCCACTGGAACCTGGACTACCTGACACTGCAAACATTCCCATCCCATTGCCTCTTCCTCACTGGATCAACTTTCATATGTGGTCATTGCAGTGTAAATTCCCTAAGCCTATCAATTAGCAAAAAGATTTACATGGGTCTTCACTTGAGCTAACGTTACCTCAGGTACATGGAGGACGGATCAGCAGAAAAAAGAATGAACAACTAATTCAACTCTATTTTATTTATAGTGTCAAATCATAACAGGACTAATCTTAGGACACTTTACGGATAGAGTAGGTCTAGACCAATCTTTAATTTACAAAGACCCAACGATTTCCCCCAAGAGCAGGCATTTGGTGCAACAGTGGCGAGGAAAAATGTCCTTTAAACAGCCAGAAACCGCGGACAGACCCTGACTGCCGGTTGGGAAAGAGAGACAAAGAAATACAGATATGGAGAAAAATAATTTATAATAATAATAGCAGTTGGTATAACTAATAAAAGCAAAGTCATTGTTTAAGGTCATGCTGTGTTATTGACTATGACTCATCATAGGAATTTAACAATGATATCAACACCAATAAAAGCGAGCCTTTCTCCTTCTGTAATGCCAGCACCATGTGCTCTCTCGTGAATTGAGGCGAATATAAGATTTGTTTTCTTGGAAGTAGATGAAATGACTATGTCCCAGTTTTGTGGTATTTAGGGACTTTTTGTTCTAGCATCACAATGTTGAATATGTAATTGTTTGATGGCTTCGGTATGTTACGGATGAACTATATCTATCTACTCATCAGAGACTCGAAGAAATGCCTCTGAACTATCCACTTTCATTCAAGCATCCCAGAACATCGACAGCCTGTTTTATTTTTAAAGCATATCCAGTGACAAAGGACACTTCAACCCCTCGCTTTGATTACATGTGGACGAGTGTAAGCTCATGGATGGGGGGTAATGTGTCTTTGAGCTGCCCCAGGCATCATTATGTCCTACGCGTACATGCTTTTTAATGGGTTGAGGGGCAGACCAATCACACTTGTCAACCTGTTGCCAGGATACCGGCCGTGTGGTTGCTAAACATCGGTCCACAACTTTTACATCATGGACTATATTTCTGAAAGTTAGAATATGAAAGATTGTATTACCTCACAGAAGTGCTGAAGCAAGTCCCAGGAACACCTGCTCTTTCAGGGTAAAATATCATCACCCTGCTCCTGAGTCCAGACAATTTCCTCATTTAATGCCTGCTCTCAGTTGGGAAGATGATCACCATCTGATCCCGCTAGGTCGTCGGCATGGAAACGATTGGTAAAGCAGAGGTGGTAATGGTTCAGTTCAATGCATTCTCATAAACGGGTTCATGTGATATTTTACGAAATGTTATGCACAAAAGTCGTGTGATATCCTACAAACTAGACAACCTCTGGCTGGTCACATGTCAGTTAAGTTTAATGGTCTTTGTGGTTAAATAGTTAAATTTGGCTGCTAAATGGTTTCTGGGAGCCGGGTAGCGCTCATCGTGGGGTGGGGTAGGGGGAGTTGGGGTGGGGTGTTTTAGAGGCTGTTGAGGTTCAATTTTGCGGTGAAGGTTTTATGCTTTTTCTCTTAAACACAAGCTCCGCTCCCCGGCATAAAAACCATGTGTTAATGCTTCCCTTCCCCCCTGACCTCCCCCCTACATGGCACTTTGCTCAGCAATAAATACATGGAATACAAAGGAATTACTGTGCATTACTTTTCATTGCGAAATGTAGAAATGGTTCATGAATATAGCCTGCTCAGTTAAAATTGATCTTACGTTTGCTAAAGATCGAGATGTAAGCACTAAGCTGAAGCCCTCATTTATTAAACTGTGTGTGGATCACTTGAATGTCACATTAGGCAATTATTAGGCAATTATTGATGTAATTATGTGGTAATGTGAAATGATATTGTGCTGAGCTAACACCGACCATGAGTCGAACGGCATCAAAAGACAGCAAAGACAGGTTTAGTGTTGGATTAGATGTGATTGATGGTTTTGTGGTTCACTGGTTGTCTGCTCCTCAGTTCATGGGACCGGTTTGGTGAAAAGCTTTGATTGTGTTTACCAAAATCGCTCCGCTCTAGTTCCTGATGGGATTCTGTGCCCTTGGGGAGAAAAACAAAGTGATCCACTCGTTTGGTACTCGTTTGAACCGGAGCAGGATTTAATCCACAGTTTCATGTCTTTGTTGGTCTGCTGGGTAATCCAGATCTGTTTGCTACACGCTGTACACTTCTGGTTTGAGGAACCACAGTTTTCACTAAAGCAATGCTTTACACTCTCCTCTTTTTTTAAAGTCTGCATTCAGATTAATAATCATAGACGTTGATTTTGGTTGGGACAATGGGTTAGTGTACCTGTCAGGTATTGTCATGAGCCATTTTGTACCCACCACTTTTTTTGAAAATCTCAAGCTAAATTTAGTTAAAAAAATAAAGTTCACATATAATTCTTAAGCGACAGATGCCAACAAATCCCCACAAATGTCTATTGCCACAGGACAGGCCCAGACACAGCAGCTACACACTCCTCTGTTCACAACACTGCAGCAACTGGAACATCGGGATACGTGCAAGGTTGTTAAGCAGATATTAGCAAAAGGCATAAGCACACATCTGCCCACTGAACGCCAACACGTCGCCGATGGTAGGCCAGGTCTACTTTCCTTTCGTAGGTCCTCTCTCCGAGTCTGGTGTGTCGTCAGGTCACATTGTCAACATGCTACATGGATGCATGAAGCAGAACACAATGGCTCATAAGTCTAATGCTCATCACAGTTTTGTATACCTTTTTATTCATTTACATTGTTAGGCTCAGCAGGACAGCGTCTTTCAAAACATGACCTGCGCTAAAGAGAAAAAACGATGAATGGGTCTCTGCTAATAATGTAAATACCATCCTTTATGATCCATTCATTCAATTTAAATTCAATTCAGTTGTATTTATAATAGCAAATCATGACAAGAGTTATCGCCAGACACTTTACAGATTGATTAGGTCTAGACCACTCTCTAATTCATAATTCACAAAGACCCACCAATTCTTGTGATTCTCACAGGAGCAAGCAACAGTGGTGAAGAAGAAAAAACAAGAAACAAGAAATGAATAGACTATATATAAACGGGTTGCTTATAGAGCTGAAACAACTATTCTATTTATCATAATAGATCTTAGTCGACTAACAGAAAATGAACCATCAACTAATTTAATAATCTTTGTTTCTGTTAATTTTTAAAGAAGAAATGTCAACCATCACACGTTGCAGCTAATCAAATGGGATGATGTGGAGTAGGTAAAAACCCAGACTTAATGTCTGGGTTTTTACCTGCACATTGTTGGTTGATGTCCGAAGAGTCCCAACACAACACATCACATCCATTTACTGCTTCACAGTGGCAGTTAAATCACATGACGGTAATCATGTGACAGTTGGGATTTAATACAACAGGCTCAGTTTCAAACATGCATGTAGACGTGGAATAGAACTAAGTTTAGGCATCAAACATCTGGCTAATTGGCTGGAAATGAGATGTAAAACTACTGAAATGAGGTCCGTAAAAATTCCAAAAGGGTTAACAGTTGACTTTTGGTTTCACTACTCAGGTGGTTACATTGCACAAGCAATTATGAATTTTAAAAACAAATTATATACACAATAACAATATCTACTAGAATAAAGTAGTGTAATCAAAAATGTAAGTATAAATGGGTAAAGTTGAACTATTACATACAGATAACTTAAGATAAAAATAGAAAAGTGTGGACATTGCAGATAAAAAATATAAATACCAATAAGTGAGATATGTAAGATATGTATGTAGTGTGTCTGTACAGAGATCAGTACAGTACAAATGGTCAGAGAGTAAAATGATTGGATGTAATTTTTTGGTTGCAAACCTAATTATTTTTGAATGGCCTTTACTTTGATTCACCAGTTCCCTCTTACAACTGATCATCACTTGTGAGGTCTAACTGAAGCTGGTTCTACTGGAAGCACTGTTCACTTCTGGCTCGCTGCCTTTGTGCTGCTGTTGCTGCAGGCATGATTGGTTTTCCCAAGGTGACAACAGGATATCAGGTGTAAAAGTCACTGTGACAAAGGACACAAAAAAGTAAGTTGAATCATACCATGGGAAAGTATTTTTTAATTATCTGGGAGTCTGAATATTAATGCGCGAAGTGATTCAGTGAACAGAGATACAGGTTTAACTAGTCACATGGGAAAGCTCCTGCTAGTTTACAACTCGTTTCCTTCAAGCGCCGTTATGGAAGTGCAGGACTGGTTGTATGAGGTAGAAAATATGCCATGCTCTGGGAAATTAATTTATATGCAGCTACTTTATGTGCTGCTGATATTATTTAAAAAGCAGTTACAGATGCATCTTTTAATTCAGGCTTTTATTGGCCACATTGTTGACTGTATTACTTACTTAAATGATTGTTGCCGATGTGATTTATTGGGATTTTTATTGGGTATCGATGGGTTTTTATGTATTTGGCCTGTAACTTTGTTTGTGATAAATGCTATACACATAAACTTACTTACATTCTGAAAGTTTTTCAAATGAGCCACGTAACGGCCTCCTTGAACTTCCCCCACATATTGTATAGTTATATGGGGGGGTGGTTTGAACAATGCCATGTTGCTGGGCAGTTTAATGCAGAGGCTGTAAATTATCACCTTTCAGACATTGCACCGGACACTTGCAGTTTTGACTCATCTGGATTTCCCCTGCATTAGTCACCAACTGGAATATACACACAGACGCACACAAGTATGCACCCACAACCCCCTCACTGTGTGAGAGTGATTGGCCACAGTGCGGTGTATGTGACTGACACTGATAATACATCTCTTCATAGTGCAGCAAACATCGGGCTACTTCATCAGCTGCTCCACCAACTGCTCTGTGGCATCCCGTATGTAAACTCCAGACATTGAAAGGCTGTGTGAACAGGGCCTCAAAAGGCCTTCAGGACAATGAACACACCAAAATTAATGAAACAGATATTGGGCTGTACACTCACTGCACCGGCTGGCTGCCATCTATGGTTTTAACTGCAGATATTGTAGATTAGAAAAAGCTTAGCGCTCACAAATCAGAGCTTTGTGAGAATAATAAGCACATTAGACATATGTGCACTCCTACCGATGACAGTATCTGAGCTGTCACTGACGTAGCTGCCAACTCATAAACACACATACATCTCAAATGAAGTAATAGGGGTTTGGTGACTTAGAGTAATTAATGATGTAAGGGTTTCGGATGTCGCTGTAAATATCAGATTTAATGACATGTTGAGGTCAGTTTGTCCTTGTTATGTTGAGAAGTAGACATGGTCAAAGCTACAGCGTGTGTAAAAGCTTTATTAGTGGATATTTGTTGTATTAATAACATAATAATTGCCCAGAGGTTTGACAAGTGCATTTTTACTGGAGTTGTGAGCAGAGATTAAACTGGGAAACTTTATCTATGAGAGCAAGTTGGTTGACAACAACTGATGTATCCAGCAGTGTCCATGGGGAGTAGTTGCTGAGACAGTCGCAGTGCAGTGTTGTGATTTAATGCACACGATAGCAGCAATGGTGTCGTCTTCAAGGTTTGGTTTTTATATCCATGTATTAACTTTTTACTGTCAGATAATTTGATTAAAAGTGGCAGAGTGGTTGTCCCTCAACCACAAGATTAGCGATTTTTGACCCCATGCCCACCGACCACAGTGACTGACTGCAGATATTGTACCTCTGGTAGAATTTCTGGCAGCAACAGACCAATCCTGGAAGTAGAACGTCGTGGATACACACTAGGCTTGAAGTAAAGAGTTTGTGTCCGAACAGCAGTGGACCGAACCAACCGGCGTCCTGAGAGCAGCTCCAGGCGTGGTGTAGGTGTTTGTGACGCCCGCGACTGTTCAATCAATACAACGATAGAGAAGGTGATAGACAGATGGTTCATCCAATCACCTGCCAGGTATTTTTTTACAAGTGCCTGCCCTTTATCAAACATTTTCCAATCGCTGCTTCTCAAATGGTCATGTGTTAACAAAAAAGTTAAAGTTTATATAAAGTTCAAAGATAGCTGCTAACAGGCCAAACCAAGCTAGTGGCCGTGGTAAACATTAATTGCTGAACATCAGCATGTTAGCATTGTCATTGTGAGTATGTTAGCATGCTGTCGTTAGCATTTGGCTCAAAGCCCTGCTGCAGCGAGCCGCTACTGTACACTCTGAGTCTCGTTTAATATATCTCGAACACAAAATGGATTCACGCATGCTACAGTTTTAATTGGCAATTAGATTCCCCAGATTTAATCCGCAGTGAAGTAAATTGAAGATAATATATATTCCTTATGAACTCTGAAAATATTCAGGCTTGCTTGTTACATAATTGGCTGAGTGTGATTTTCATTCACATTCATGTCATTTTTATCTGAAATCTGGTTTTATAGCAAATGCTTATGCTGCAGTTGATTATATCTTTCAAATAACAGCTGTGAGCCCAGTGTCACGTCACCAGGTTGGCCCACAGTGGACATGTCTGCTGTATCCGTGTCAGTGAGCGCACAGCAGGCAGTCAGAGGCTAGAGAGAGAGAGAGAGAGAGAGAGAGAGAGAGAGAGACTGTATCTCCTTATTAAAAGTACAAGAGAGCAGCTTAGAGGTTTGTGTTCCCTGGATACACCACATCTATTTATTATCATTCCCCCCGCTGTGACCCTGTCTTTTTATTTTAGCCGGCTGATTCATCTGCGGTTCATCTCTGAAAACCACACAAGACCTCTAGGTTTACGGTGTCATACTGTTAGGGTGAGAGACAGAGACTGATATTGAATTGGAAGTATGTGCTACGATGTGGCCCGATACGTGTGCATGCTTAAAAAAAAAAAGTAATGTGGATGTAGGCTACTGTAAAGATGTTTTAAACCGCATCATGTTCTGTGTCTGGTGTGTTCATCTCCGCTCAAGCTTAAAGAGGATGTAGGATCCTTTTCTTCTCGTTTTCTGCAATGACCATCTTGTCCTCCTCAAATGTCTCGTTAGACATTGGAGGTCTTAGAAAAAGAGTATTTCACTTCCTTATTATCAAATATTCGGGTGATTTTGTTGTTGTTTCACTAACTGAATCTTTGCTGACTCGGCACACAATGCTGTTCAGAATGTGATCATGGCAATATTCAGCATGCTTGAAGCCCCCCCGGGCCTTGGCGAGACGTTTGATGCAACAGACCCACAAAGCCACTGGGGAATCTGGGTGGAAATATCCCAACTGGCAAGAGAAACACAGGTAGGGTAGGGTGAGCCTTTCAGGATAGTGGCTAGGGTGGGAGGTGCAGGGTCAAATGTAGTTGCTTGATATCTATATCCTAGCAACTGAGAGTGAGTGATATCTTGTACAAGTGTAGTTGGGGATTGGTCAGAGAGCTGACACAGACCCCTCCTATTTCTAGGCTAGCCTGAGAAAAAATACCTAAATTCAAATTCATCTCTCAAAAGTTCTCCACTCTGCACTGTACCCTCCGGCACTTTAATCAAGGCCTTTATTTATTAGTTTTTTTCTTCTTCATTAGTTTTATTTCATCTTGTAGCTCATGCACAGTTGTTGAAACGTGTGCCTTTATGACAAGCTGATCATTTTGAAGACTTCGGCAAAGTGAAGTTTGGCTTGACAAGATGAATTCACCTTACACAGCTGTGCAGTGTTACCCAGAGTTCCCCTTTCATCGGTAAGTACATACATGTTATATCAACTGATGACTTATTCAAAGAGTTTTCCTCAAATTACAATGTATCTGAAGCCATGTGATTATAAAAACCTTCATAAAAAAAGGTATTAAATCCTGCTTCGGCACACTTGTCTTTATTAACATTGAACTGATTTAACACGGGTTACAAATATGGGAAACGTGTACATTTACACGTATAATTAGCCTTAGACTAGGTTCGGACCTATTATAACTGACAAACTGACTCATTGTTTGACTTGGACTGCCAGCCAGACGGATTCTGTCTGGAGGTCCAAGCGATCTGCCTGGCTCCTCAGCTGCTGCTCTGTCCCGATATATATTTAAGTGCAGTATACTTATGGCAACAATGCATGTGTGTAAAGGGTCATCGGGGGCAGAGTGGCAAACGGACTACACGACAATCACGGTTTCTTGGTCTTCTCCAGATCCTTACTGAAGAGGACTTACGCCTTTTCAATGGAAGTGCATGTTGTGATTCTAAAGATGTCATGATGGATGAATGAATTACTAATTGTAGCACAGTTCTGAATCCGGTATATCTTGGCCCATAAATGTCTAAATAGATTAATACCAAGGTCATGATAACAGGATGCCAGGACATTATATCACTTCTTTGACATCTGAGATTATACATTTAGTTTTAGCGTATTTAAGATTATTTAGGCACCAAGACAAAAAAAACAAGTATATTGACAGAGAAAAAATATTCTCACCATCATTAATTCAATGCATCTAAAACAAATAAAGTAATTATGAAGCAAATAGAAAAAAAAGAAAACTCAATAATTCAACAATTAAATAAACATAAAACATAAACTTCAATTGCTGCTAACAGTTAACTATTGAAACACACAAAATACTGAGATTAAACAATGTATCAATCAATACAAAAAGTAACCAATAAGATCAATTCATCAATATAACAGCTGTCTATCTAGATATCAACATACAGTACATCTCTTATTTGTGCAGTTTTTCAGTATATGTACAGTACATGAAGCAAAGTATTAAATAACTTCATCATAACTACATCAAGCATGTCTAGTCATAATTCTCGTGATCAGACACACGTTCATGTCGTCTTCCAAAGACAAAGTAAATAAATCAAACAAACCTTGATTTTTTCAATACTATTTAGAAGTACAGCTTCCATCTGCAGTACTTCATTTATTTCATTTTCATTTAGTTCATTTTATAATCATTCATATTAAATATACTGTATATGTACATGTATATCATTTTCTTATACCTTGTCCGTGTGTGTGCAATAGTGTGCAGAAACATTGTGTATGTTCTGTGTGCCAACAGTTTTCTTTGACAATCGTACTTTTTAAAATCATCACTGCGCTTTTTTCTGAAGTTTTCTGCTTTGATTGAACCAAAAGTTGAGTACAAAGTTCTACTACCCTGCTACACGTTTAAAACCTATTACATGAGGCCTTTAAATAAAACCTGTTACCAGTCGTGTTTTGGAAGCTTTCAATTTTTTTCTATGGTGTTGCGTTTTAGATTTGATCAGCTTTCAAGGAATCTTTTTGGTCCACTAGTTTTCACCTCCTCTCTCCTTCTTTTTGCATTCCAACCTTAGAGGAATTTGTGCCTGTCCTTTGGCCCCAGAGGATTTGACTTCAGACTGTTTCACTTCTATAAAAGTAAGGGGATGAGAAGAGGAGAAACTTTGGGCCTTTCTATTGTTTTGAAGCCATGTCCCTCTTCCAGCCGGGGCGGGCAGATGGGGGGGAGACGGTCTTAGGCCTTTGAACAAGTGATTAATAAAGACACTGGAGAAGGGCCCCGATCGGTTGGCCTGTTTGTTTTGATTGCATTTTCATCGGTCGGTGTGCCCGACCTGCCAAGAGACAATAGCCGTCCCTGTTTAGTGCTGACCTCTGCCCCAGTCTCGTCTGGGGGTGCTGCACTGTCTTTAAGTGGATGCTGAACAGCCTTCGCCTCAGGCTAACTGAAGGACTCTCTGAGTAACCAGACACCCGCAAGCAGACAAACAACACCCAGAAAAGGGATAAATACATCTATTTGATATTTGAAAATATATTTTAAATATATTTTAAAATAGTTTTCATAATAGATTTAAAAATTGTTATAAAACTCAACCAGAACTGTACCATAGGGTGTCCATGTGTACAATACAAAACTTATGTTTATGGTATGTTGTGATTCAAATTAAGATTTTTCACTCTTACCATGGACATGTTCTACTTATTGCTCTTAGTTTGATGTTTTTTTTACTCTATCCAATACGTTTGAGTTGTAACTTGTACAATTCCAACAGGACCATGCCCACATGGTCTGCAACTGCAGAGAAAACATGCAGCGCAGCTGAAAAGTGTTTAAAGCACATGACATCAGGTGAAGGCTATAGTTTTATTTTGATGAAAATGTGGCTATACATGTTGAACCTGATGCGACGTTTGTGATTATATTCTGGATTTGAACCAGTCAACAGACAATGCTGTGAAACAAAGCTCAACAGTCTTTTAGATAAGTTAATGAGGTGACAGTTAAATGTGTTCTGCCAATTTTAAATAAAAATTTAAGACAAAATCAAAGGGAGATTAACTGAGCCAGAGGTCGGTAGGAGGACCACACCTTAACCCTCCCTTCTCCATTAAAAGAGATTATGCCACACCTGCTCCACCTGCAATTAACCTCGGCTATTTGCTTTGGCTGGACTTATGATGCATGTAGGCTACCATCTGCTACCAAACCCCTAGTCTTTCCATCTTCTGCAGTAATCCTCGTCCGGTGTTGTAACTGTCAAATTAAAACTGTCCGAAGTCTAATATGTTCTAAAGTAGGCTACAATCTTAAATATTTAAGCAATATAACATACCTAATAATAATAAATAAATACATAATTATTATAATAATGAATAATTAATTATAATAAATAAATACAAATAAAAAAGAAGATGTCAGTATCCGCCCTGTGCTGCCGCGACACTCTAGTTTCCATGACAATTAACAATGGCCGTAAAGGCAACAGGAACAGAATCCGACAGGTACTTCTTTGGTTAGTTAAACTCCCGACGCTGCAGGTAACACGGTTATAAGCTAGCATGTCCTACAATAATAAGGTTAGGTTAAATGAACTCCACCACCAAGCCTTAAGGCAGAAATGTATCCTAAATAATAACTTGGCCAGCTAAAAGTACCAATAGTTGTTCTTGTTAACGTTAGCTAGATACCTGTTCAAAATGAAATGAGGCTAACTCTTGCTAAAGATGCTAACATTTGAGTCAACAGTCTGCAATTTACCTTACGTTAACGTTATTAAATGCACATTAAAGCTGCATGACAGATACATGTGTTATATATAATGGTTATTGTTATTGTTAGCTTACTGTTACTTTAACCAAATAAGATTGGCGAAAATATGTTCATTTTCTTAACTAACGCTAGCTTACACGTGTAACGTTACGTCATTTGAAACTCATATTTTAAGTTAGTCAACATATCCAATCAATTAGATTTATATCCTCCTATCATGAAGAGCTAACAGATTTGCATAATGTGTTAATGCATGACCTACAGTGGCAAAGTTTAGTTTCTTTACCCTACCTTACGAGTAAATTGTGAGTGCATTTAGCCTGTCAATATACTATACAATATTCTTTCAAAAGTCACAAACACGTTTATGCATTCATGTGCTTGACATGTTTAATTGACATGTTCAGTGCATTTAAAACAGTGTACTTGTCCAGTTCCAACACATGATGAGCTTGAGAGAAGTCAATTATTCCCAGTAGTTGGACATTATTGCTCCTCTTAAGCACTCAAAGCCTCTACATGGCGTTTATATTGCATAAGCTTTTAAATTGACTATGTTTTAATTTGCTCTCCTACATCTCATTTTTCATGGTTATGTTTGGGCAAACTTAATAAACCTTTATTCTAAATGCAACACTCCATGTGTACCCTCTGCATAAGTTACATTTTTTGCTTCATTAGATATGCCTGTGTATGTCAGGTATTAATATCATTCACCATGCAGTGTTGGGGAATTCCAAAACCCAAAATAGTGCCAGCTTCAGATTATGGCCCCCCATCTCCTCTCGCCCCCCCAAGCCCGTCCAGCTGTACACATACCAGAAGTTGCAGCAGTGCTATCATATAGACTGTGGGGGGAATTCCGCCTGTCTCCGACTGCAGCGTGCGCCACTTCAGCAGGAACAATGGCAGGCTGAGCTCTGAAGCAGGTGTAACGTTTCAGGGGAGCAGGTCAAAGTGCCTCTGTCTGAATGGTGCATAATCACCATTATGTGTAGTACAAATATTCAGTATTATGCAGGCTGACTTCTTCACAATGGAAGGGCTCTTCATGAATGGCTGCCAGCCGGACTCCTCCTCCTCCTCTGTTCCCTTACTGACTGGGTGGCCAAATCTCAGCCCTGCACATCAACATTTATGTTGAATGTTTGCTGACATTGCAGCTTCTAAAACTACCTATTAAAATAGTTTTGCCATTTTTGAAAATGCCAATTCTAAAGTAAGGATTGCTTCTTTGGGATATGAGTAGTAAAATGAAGGTTATTATGGTTGATTCTGTCTCCTTGCAGACTCAGGGACCCTTCGTCTCGTTTGTCCTGGAAAGAGAGCTCATTCCTGACCACCATGTCCCAGAATCAGTCAGCACAGACAACAGACATTTTCAGCCAAGATGTGTTCAATCAACTGTTTGATATGCTGGACCAGTGAGTGAACACTACAAACAACAACTTTGTACTGTAAAGGAAAAAACATACACAACAGACTTAAGCGACTAAGAAAAAAACCTGTATCTCAACCAACTATTCTCATTATAATCTGTCTTTGCGTTTCAGATCTGCCATTCATTCAGCCCAGCCCATTGAGCTGAACTTCACAGACAGTCCAACTGATGTGTCTGCAGGAAATACCATTCAGATCAGTATGGACTGCATAACCATGCATGAGCCAGATGAGACGCTCACTGTAAGTACGTAGGTTTACTGTTCAAGCAAAACACCAGTTTTCATTTTAATGGTCTTTCACTAGCAATTTCTGCTGCATTAGACCTGCCATCATTATAGAGCTCAACCATGGACGTACATTTCATCTCAGGAGCGGGCTTTCTCAAAAGCAATTTTTAAAGGTGACACAATTAGTACAGCAAAATTGCAGGCAGTGGACCTTTTTCCCCTTTTACGTTTGTATTTTTTCACTACTTACACACTAGTTTTAAATATATTTTATTGTATTATTCACAATAATACCTGATGTTGTTTGTTTTTTTAAATACCTTCTGGAACCAGAGTGGACTGTCCCTGTTGAGCTCTAGTATATGACCCTATTCTGTTAAACAAGTTATATGCTAGACAACCAGTAAACATTACTATTCACCTAAAACTATATATTTTTTCTATGTAAACTGAGCTGTGCCTATTGTGTCTGGCAGTACGAACCTCCATCTCATTAAGTGTTGAGTCAGTTCCCTTCACTGACACAATTTGTTCTAGATGGTTTACAAATAGTTCTCTTTTTAAACCTGTCAGTTTTATGCCTTGTGAGACCAAACACTTTACTTTCTAAACCAGTTAATTCTAAAGTACAGACTGCTCTTGTTTACCTTTAAAGGATTCAATAAAAACAGCGTAGTCTCTGTGCAAAATGTACTTTTAGTTTTCATATCAACATTAGAATTTTCCCAGGACAGTTGTGAAGAAGTGGTGCCGAGCTGTTTAACAGCCAGTGAATCAGGCTGGTTCATCTGTTTTTCGTCTGAGATGTTGTCTGTAAGGTGATGATATTATCTCATTCAGCCTGAGTTGTGCTGGAGCTTGGTGGCCCCTCTGAGACAGCTAGCGTTCAGAGAGTCATTGATGGTAGAATGTGCATTTAGACATTTGGATGGCTGATGGGCTTAGTGACTCTACATTTCCTATGTTTTTTTTTAAAGTTTTTTAATCAAAATCAGCTCAAGCGGGGATTCTCAGTAGTTGTTTTTTACATTCACTTTGTATTGCAGTCAAATAAAGAATTGTAAAAAAATAAATTGGTATTAGTTTAGTGGATGTTGCCTTACGTTTTCTTTAGATGTTGATGACCTGTAGTGAGGGACTTCTCTTTGCCAGTTCTGCTGCTGAGAGATGATGTGCATGTTCCCCTCCCAGTGTAGGAATGCTGTTGTCCAGCCAGGGTGGAAAAAAAAGAAGCAAATAAAAATTTTGTTAAACGAGCTGAGTAATGTTACCCTGCACATCCCCCAAGGGGGCCTGTTGCTCTTTTGAACTGGTGATTAATGGTCCCACCCCCACCCCCCACTTTCCTCTACGCCAATGAGGGGCGTGGTGCGGTGATTGGCACGCCAGCAACGTGGGCAGCATCCGTGTGGGGCGAAGAGCTCGCTGCCATGGCTGCTTGCCAATCACTAAGCCATAATCTTTGGTGTCTGATGTGATGAAAAGACAAGGTGGGCAAACCCCCCCCCCCCTCCTCTCCACCCATGTGGAGGTGTGCCTCCTTCATGAGGCATTAGAATGCAGCTCACTGTTTAGTGCCCTGGGGAACGTATTTGTGTTGTGTAGGGTTTATGTTTTTTAATCTGGAATTCCTTTTTCTTCTGGATTTTTTTTCCTGAAGCTGCAGGGCAAAAAATCAACGTAGCACCTGCCTTGCTTGCAAAAGGTCCTAGCTCTCATCTATCAGTATGTGTCTTTTCTGTGTAAAGGTGGGGGGTGGCAACAAGGGGGAGTAGAGGAGCAGGCGCAGGGTAGAATAACATGAAGGAATGTAGCAGAAATAGTGGCAGGAGAAACGCTATATCCTACCCCAAACAGCTGATTTTACACCCAGATAAAGCTCTGATCAGCTGTGCGTGGAAGATGCAGTGTGGAGCAGTGGAACAGACACAGAATAGAGTTGAAACAACTTTGCAGCAGAGTAGCTCAATCAACACACACACACACACACACACACACACACACACAAACACACACACACACACACACACACACAGCTTCTCTGAGATCTAATTACATGTTTGTGTTGGATTTGTGCTTTTTTCACCACACCTTGTGTGTCTTATGGGTAAAGGCTAGTTTAATGTGTAAGCAGCTGATCAGCTTTCTCCACTGTTTCCTAATTTTAACAGAATGTCAATCTAATGACTGAATCTAATGGTAATGCTGTCATCTGAAAAGAATCTGCCACTTGTGGTGCAATAACTTCTGCTGCCATGTCAGCATCGGATGTTTTCGTCATTGTCATTTTCAAAGCGGTCGAGTTGTTACATCCACCTTACCTGAAAAATGTATGTTAGCAGTCCATCTTGCTTTTTATTTGTCTGAAAATGCAGTTGTTTTAGGTCGCTGTACCTCTCAAACTACAACACTAGTTTTACACGTTTTTTTTTTTTTTCTCAAAGTTCAGTAACAACAAGCACAACTTTAACTATAACTTGGATTAGCCGGCTCTGCTATATTAATCCAAAGTAAGCCTGTGCATTAAATACCAGCCATTATGTTAATTTTGTAATTTTGTCCTGCGCCACCAGTTTGCCTCCAGAATGTTAAAAAGTGTTTTTAAAGGTGTAGTTCCAGGGAATGAGTGCCTGTCACGGTTTACTTGAATAACTGTTGAGTCAGAATGAGACCTCATCTCATGATGACTGTTGATGCTACAGCCTGAGCCCCTACTACCCTTATCTCTTGTATTTTCTCTTACTTCTTTCTTACAGCTTAGACCAGACTTAACTTTTGCTTTTATACATCAGCATTATATCATAACAGGTTCAACTGAAAAATGAGTAGGTCACACCCTTTGAGAAAGAGTGCATGAATAAATCCTCCAGCAGTAATCCCATAAATGTCTTTTGTAAAACACCAATTATCAATATCAATTTTTTTTTAATATAAATGTGGAATTTTATTACAATACTTTTCAACATGCATGAGAGTTAAATCTGACTGAGGTGGATTCAAGGGAGAAAAACAAGTCTCTGTTGTAAAATAGTACATTTTGTTCAAAAAGTCAGTTGTTAACTTGAATACATTTAGTTTTTAGTGAGCACATCATTTAAACAGCAATAATCAAGATGTTTAGTTTAATTTGATATCAGAAATGGCAATTCTCAATGATGGGACAAGCCTTGGTTAGAATATACAGTTTTGTTTATTCATTTCTGGGCCTTCTGGGCCTTCTGGGCCAAATCATTCCAATAACTAAGGAGCTTGTAAACCAAATTAGGAATTAAAAGTTAAATCTTTGGTTTTACTATTTACATTTCACTGTATCTGACAACTGTGGCGGTCACTAGAATTTGGCCCAGCAACCGATTAAAAAGTGATTTATTTAAGATTTACTCTTGCATGCAACAAGATAACAACAGAGATGTTGGTTGTGGGACTGCTGTTTGAAAGGATGTTGGAAAGCAGATTGAAAACACCAGAAAGGCAAAACATCTTTTTCCAAAAATCTGCATTTATTTTACCTTAAGTATATAAGTATAGAACAACAAAAATCAATTAAAGCTGAATTGAGTTATTCTCTTTTTTTTTTTTAGATTCAACACATATGTATAGAATTTAAACAAACAACAATAAATGATGTTAAAAATAATAATAATGTTTAAGACACATTAAACAAATTTCCCATCCCTAGTCCTAAGGCCGAGACTTGCTGCAACCAGTGCTTATCTGCAGTCTTTAATGCATCTCGTGTCTAATGTTCACTCAGAAACGTTAAGTACTTTAATCTCCACCTGGATAGTTCTTTGCCTATTGGAAAGAACCTATGTTGGACTTCTTGACCAACATAAGTCCAAAACCAAAACTAGAACTATTTTTCTTCCATTGAAGTGCAAAATAATTTTCCGTTAGTTCCTAAGATGTTTTAAATATCAGTGGTCATTGAGAATGGTTGTTGACAACAGTGAATGTATAAAAATGAAATACTGATTTATGGCATTGCCATCAAGTTGGAATTATCCATTTATGTCTTTGTAAATCAGTGTTTTCCTGACCCCTTAACGGGTATAGTGACTAGCTTGCATTTTCCCTCAGTTTCATAAGCAGCAACATAAGTAAAGAACTAAAACCCTTTATTTGACTTTTTTTGTCAAGTTTAAGGTTAATTAGAAATGGATTGTTGGACAGCACTTTTTTCTTTTTTTATCACTATATGTATATAAATATACAATTTTACAGCTTCAGTTCACTGTGACTTACGGTGACTTATTTGGGGTTTTAAAAACACTTCTGAAATAAAATTTTCACTTATCTTCACATACTTCAAATACTTCACAATCTATTAACAAATATTGTCTTTATCTCAATTTTAAACAATTGAGATAACATATATGTTTAGGGAATGCATCAGTCTCAAATAGCACACAATTAAAAATGGTGTGTGTAAAAAGTGTGATTCGTTTTTCCACTAAAAAAACATTGTTCATTTTCCAGAATAATTATATGAATTGAATCAGTAATACATGTTTATCACAGAAAATAAGGTAAGGCCATTGATTTTCATGTAGAAAAAATGTAACTTGTACCATTTTTCTTCTTGTAAATATTTTCAAATGGGTCAATTTGACCCAAATACCATTCAAGGGTTAAACACAAGCCACATAGCAAATACTAATTAATACCAGATGGTAAATGAGTTTTATCTAAAGCAGCTTAAGTTTATTTCTTTTAAACAGGAGCATTTCAGGATTTGGAGGGCAGTTGATTGTTGGGCTTTAAGGAATTGCCACCCAAGTGATGCTCTCTCTCTCTCTCTCTCTCTCTTTCTTTCTCTTTCTCTTTCTCTTTCTCTTTCTCTCTCTCTTTCTCTCTCTCTGTCTCTCTCTCTTTCTCTCTCTCCATTGACTTCCTGCGTATGTCAGGATGTGGATGGGAGCTTACATTGTTTTCAGGGCAGGTGTCTGTGCCTACCCAGCTACTGCAGCCCGACACTTGATACTAAACTAATCTAGCTGACTTAAGGAACAGGCTCTTTAAAGGGACAAACTTTAGTAAAGCCTATTTTGTCTGAGCCTCTGGATCTGCAGATCTTTAGCTGCGGCCTGTTCCAACTCTCTATTTAGTTTCTCGCCCCTGGAGCATCTGAGGTGATGCTTCTAACAGATGTCAGATGTGACTGCACTGTCTGAGTACAGCGTTTGGAATAGGCAGGCAATATAATACCTGTTAACCAGTTTTAGGGTCCTTCAATTATTAGCCACTGTCCAAAGCCTACCAATGACTTTGTGCCACAAACAAGCATCATTTAAGGATTAGTTTCAGTATTGGTTGGTTGTTGTCTTCTCTGTTTAATTATGGAAGAAAGGCATGACATTTAAAAGATTAGGCTATGTGTTGATTTACAAGCCCACTGCAGTTTATTGCCACCTGAGTCTCAGCTGCATTATATAGATATATAGATATATATTATTATATAGTATTCTAAGTCTGTCCTGCCCTGTTACAGCTACTGTTCTATATTTTACTACAGCCTCACAGTTACGCAGAGTAGTCTAACTGCTTTTCAAATGGCAATGTTGTTTTAACATAATTAGTTTGTTTAGTTAAACTAATTGTCACACTCAAAGGTCTTTATTGAAGCCTGGGTACCTTGGGAGGCCAGTGAATTTGGCCCCTTTAAAGTGTTGATTTGCCTTTGTGAAAGGCTGACCTGTAGGCTCGGAGCCCCAGGGCCTGGCCAGGGTGTGGCGGGTGATTGGAGACGCTGACTTAAGGTCATAGTTGTGCTTAGGTTTTCAGACAGCTTTTAAATTATTCTGACCAGAGGGCAAGAGTTTTAGCCCCCTGTCTCTGTAATAGAAGTGATTTGCCCCACTGACCAGTCTCCGCCTTTCTCATCTATGAGTGCAGCTATCACTATCCACTCATGTTTACATCTGTAGTCTTACTGTACTGCTTATTGCTCTTACAGTATTCAATTGCACATTTGGTTATAAATGTACAAACCTACAGATGGAATTTTTGCTTTTTTAGCAAATAGCTTACGGCGTGGATGAGATTTAATAGCAACTATTTCACTTTTTGTTTCAAAAGCAAGTCTGCTGAAAGGAACAATAAGCTGTTTTTGTGTAATTTGTTGTTTGTAAATTAGGGTTTTTCAATGTTAAATGCAAGCTTTTCAGTTCTCAATGTAAAATATGGAAAATAAATGTGTGAGGCCTAATATATCTTAAATTCATGTGGTAATTGTATTGGTAGGGTCAAATTTCTAGAGATCTGTTCAGGGCTAGCACCGTTGTGCTAGACACAATGCATGTTTCCAAAACAGATCTACATCAGTCATCTCTGATAGATACAAGCAATTTACAGGAGTCACATTGTTCTTCTACATTGGGATTGCTTAGGGGCTGCAGAGGGGAGCAATTCTTATGCTAACTAGCTACTGGAGGCGTACTCTCCCAACCCCAGACTCCACTTCTCACTATGGGGCTGGCTGGCCTAATGGATCTCTCTCAATGTATCAACTCAAATTGGGTTCATCTTATTGTCATCCACACTGATACAATTTTTGGCCATTTGGATTTTTTTGAAAATCATGCACTTGTGAATCTATACTCAAGGATGTATTACTGTGACTAACTTTAAATGAAGTGAAGGGCAGTGCATGACGATAAAAATATTCTGAAGGGATTTAAAGTTGTATGTTTTTGCTGTTACTTTATCTGGATTGCCATATTTGCTTTGTAAGGGAAAGTAAGGGAAATTAAAAATAAAGTAAAAATGCAAGCATACAATCACTGCAATTAGATTGTTTTCTTGAGGTTGATTGTAAGCATTGCTACCAGGACGAAATAGTCATTGGCTGCTCAACTAATACCTTGGAGGAGCCCTGCACAGCTTCAAAGGACGAGTAAGGAGACAGTGCTTCTCCTGGAGATGGGTGTGGACTCAGGTATTGGACAGGTAGCTCCTTAGAGCCCTCCCCTCTCTTCCCAGTATATATGACCTTCCCATAGATTCCTATAGAAGCTTCTGCTTGTCCACTTTGCATCTGTAGTCCACATCACTCTTTTAGAGTAAGGGAAAGAGATTTGTGGAATCCTGGAGCCAGTGGAGCAAACAGCAGCAGCTCTGCTCAATCTCAGCGCCAACATGTTGTACCTGGAGACGGGGTCCACCACATCTTACAGCGAGGTAAGACCAGCAGGGAACTGGTAATAGCGCAGCATCCATCGCACCCGTTCTTTGAGTTGGTTCCCCAGAGCTCCGTCGGACTAATGAAATATCACACAAGAGTTCAAGGCCTTTTTTTTTTGGACTTAAATTGTATGTCAATGTTTTAAATTATCCAAAATCTTCAGTGCATGCGTATTATTTTTCACGGGATATTTCTTGAGGGGTAACCCTGGCTAAATTATGTAAAAGAAAAAAAATAGCCTGTTTTAAACAAGGAAAAGGTACTATAAAAAGACTTAACGCCGGGAAGATGGCTTTGCATGTGACGTGCAGGTGTGTGTGCGTGTGGTAGAGAGCATGGGAATGTAAACAGCTGGAGAATCTCTGTGATTACTCTATGTCCTTGTGTGAAATGGCTGCTGCTGTAGTAGGCTGGGCATTGACTTAGTCCGTTGATGTGATTTATTTGTGTCTGGTTGTTGTTGTCGATAGATTTAAAATGTCGAATGAGAAAATCTGACTTCCAAAAGGCTTTGGAGGGTTTGCATTTTCTGAGACTTTTGTTCCTTTCATGGAAAAGCTAAGGAAAATATAAAGAATGAAAAAGAGAGTAGACAATTATCATAGTGAAGGTAATCTTAATAAAACAATCCGGATATTATTTTGTGCTTTATTTGATTACAAATTTTGAGAAGGATACTCATGGGACCAGGAGTTTACACTTGCTTTTTTGGGAAGCGAGTGTCTTTTTCCAAGATGTCTGACGTTATTAAATGTTATGTTCTTTCACAGACAAAACAAACCACAAATGGCAAATGCCTCAACCTGCATTAAATTTCTTATTATGAAAAAAAACAGAGGTTGGATTCCTATTTTCACTTTGAAAGTGCAAGCGTCATGATTGATTCATCTGTGTTTGCAGCACTCAAGGGTAAACATATAAAGGATGTTTTAAATTGAATGAAATATGAAAAGAAGTTTGTACTGATGTTACTTTCAGATTTTTATTTTATCAGGCAACCTTGCAATATTGTAATTTTGGAAATGGTAAGGTTTGCATCAATTTGATATAACCATTATATTACAGTAGCAAGGAGAAAGATTGAAAGATTTTAGAACGCAACAACCAGGTTGCTTGTCAGTGAAATGCAGGCTTTACTTTTAGAATTGTCAGGATCTCTTCTATGACAAGGCTCCCATCTTTCTTTGTCATCGCTCTGGTGAGCTATTGTGTCGGGCTTCGTGTGTTTTTACCATCTCAATCCTGCACCCAAACAGCAGAGCAAGAGAGCGCTGATAGATTCTCAGATTGCAGGTTGCAGATAGCATCTGTGTCAGGTCACTGTCTTTTAAGTTGTTGAGCAGGGGGTCTTTAAGTGGTGTCCAGCTCCATCCCTCCAGTGTGTAAGGTATCAGGTTCCTCTGTCCTCAGTCTCCAGGGAGCCGCTGCAACCATTAAAATGTGGCTGGCAAGGCGCTGCTGTTGAGTCCACCATCGTAATTGCTTTAATGGTGTGTTGATGTAGATACAATCACCTACTCTGCCCACCCCAGCAGGTATAAGGTGTAGATAGACCCCCACCCAGCCACACCTCGACCCCAAACCCTGTTGAGCCTTTAATGCCTCCCTCCTCTGTGGTCACTCATCCCAGTCCCCTTGATGCTCTTATATGCTGGCCCAAGGTACAGGGAGCAGGTCAGCAGAGAGCTTGGAATGGGAGCTATTCCCCCCTCGGGCCAAGTGTGCTCTGGTTTCTGTCATCTATTGGTCGCCCAAGCTCTGGCTTTGTCAGTGCTCAGACTTTGTGTGTGACCACCCAACAGTAGTGGCAGTAACAGGACAACTTATGAATTCTACGTTTAGTTAAAGTATGAATATGTATCAGTTGCAATCTTAAATTGTAGAGCAAAATTTAAAATGTATGGAGTTATTTATGGAGTTATGGAGAGTTATGGAGTCCCCAGAGGGACTGTTAGATAACAGAATATATGAGGCCTTGTGACACTGGTGGGGATAATAATCAAATTAAAATATCAGACTTCAGTCATAACCACTGAACTGACACAGACCTTGCAGACATTGATGTTTTATCAGCCTTCTACAAGCTGCAGAGGTCAAAGTAAACCTTTAGTCAACTACTATTCAGATATGTCTATAGTAAGACATGGAAGTTTCATTCATTCATTTGGTCATTGGTCTAGCAATAACTATAACAACAACCAGGAATACCTTGAATGCTTCAATATGCCATAGTAAGTAAGTTGGCATTAGCAGCAACTTTTAAATGAGTGCTGAGATTTTGAAATGTCTCGGATATGTGTCCTGGATCATTCAGATTTCAACGTCAATCAATCAACAAGCCATCACTCCTTTTCCTGTTGGCCTGAAATGCTTACCCCAGCATTTTTCTCAGACAAAGAAATGAGCTTGAAGGCCCCAAATGGACTGAACGACCTTTCAAAAACCTGATTAAAGGCTGTTGAGGATGTCAAGGCTGCTGATTTACAATGTTCCTGCTTAGCAGCCTGCCATCCCAAAGGCCTAAACACAGCGTTGGCTATAAACAAGGAATTTTTAAGAGCAGCTAAAGTGGTTATTAAATGGTTGCTGTATTATAGTGGAATCAGATCTGATGAAAGGAAACGTTCCGAAGGCTCGAAACTCCCTCACACAAGCGTTTTAAAGGCTGATATCCTACTTCCAGTCAATTAAACATTAAAACACGATGAGTTAGGTGAGACTCGACTGCTGGGCCTCACTATCCGGTCAATTATGGCTTTATCTTTTTTCCTCATCTTTGATCCTTATATTCATTTAAACCACAAGAAGCATTGTCTAGGGCCCTGTATTTAATTTTAAGTATTCTATGTCAGGCATTCTGCTTTATGTCCCTGCTTTTATCTATGTTTGGTCTCTGGCCAGCATCAGTCTTTTCTTTAGAATAATAATTTGAGATTGATAATTGGTGCCTGTCACATCATCCCCTTTGCAGATGCCTGCATCAGGTAACGGGGGTGGCTGTGTCATCTCTGAACGGCTGAGCGCCTCCGTGCAACTGCAGTAAATGTGTCATATTTCAAAAGAATCACTCTGTTATCATGATCGTGATCACTGACTCCTCACATACGGGAAAATGTTGTCCAAACAGGAAATTGGGTCACCAAACAGGGATTTTCTACTGTTAACTCACATAGGCAAAAAATAAATAAACACAAATTCTTGAGTAACTGAAAAACGTATTTTTACATTTTTTACATTTCACATTTTTTCTGCATATTGACACTCTTCAGCCCAATGAGTTTAAAGCCTTATATCTGTGTGTAATTAGCCCATTGTAAGGGAGTTTATGTTTGGGGAAGCCTCTGCCAAAGGCCAGAGTGGAGGTGTGTGTGTGTGTGTGTGTGTGTGTGTGTGTGTGTGTGTGTGTGTGTGTGTGTGTGTGTGTGTGTGTGTGTGTGTGTGTGTGTGTGTGTGTGTGTGTGTGTGTTTGTTTGTTCGTTCGTTCCATTCACAAAACACTTGTCTCCTAACACCTGCATGACCAGCATAATTGTTCTCCAGACAATCTCTTCTAAGCCCTGGTGTCATTGTTTCCGGGGGTTAAGCAGCCCTGCACCACACACACAGTGAACGTCATTCAACAATCTAGCTAGCCTGTGGCACTGTATCACAAGTATGCTGAGGTTGACTCGAATGACCTCTCTCAGGTGTGTCTATCTGTGCCTGAGTGTGAGTGGATCTGTATCTAACAAAGCAGCAACATTGCTTCATACTTCACCGTCCTGATTAATAGTTGAATAACCTCTGTCTGTGTTTTGTTGGTCTTCTGGCACACCACTAACACCTGGCAGTGTGATGGGTGTGAGCCGGACAGCTGTGGTCAGCCGTGCTTGAAATAAACAAGAGGCCCTGGAGAGATTAATGGCTGTCTAAAGAACGAGAGCCATGGCACCTCGTCCAGGAATGTGCCGTTTATAAATGGAAAGGAATGGGGTGAATGGCAAGCAGAGCAAGTAGGAAGGGGCTGGCTATGACCCAGGTGTATTCTCCATCCTGTTTAAAGGCAGATATTTGAATGCCATTCCTCCCGCCTGAATGAGTGTGCCTGTGGATAAAGGAATGAGAAGGTGGGGTAGTGCAGTTTGTAGCACAACATTGATTTAAAAGCAGTGCTCAACAGGTAGTTGAGTGTTGAGTGTTTATAAAATCAGATTTAGTAGTTTTATAATATAGTGATCTCAGGAGTCTTAACATGTTGCTTCTGGAAGGAGCTGGACCATAGACACAAGGAAATATGGTTTATGTTACTCTGATACACCATGGACCTTTCCTCCTTTTCGTTTTTTTTTTGGAAACAAGAGCTCCACTTCCTGTAGCATGCTTTCTTCAAGTGTTGGTAGCCTTAACCGCTTCCCGTCGTCACTTGACATGCAATTTCCTGTCAATAGTTTTATTTGTTCGTATAGTAAATTTATTCTAAACACATTTACAGGGCCCCCAGGGTCCATACTTTTTTAAATAAGTAAAAACCTTGAACATGCATTTTTAGGTCAGTCATTATTTTACCTGAATCTATGTGGTATTATGTAGGAATTTTCCAACTATATCTTGGTGTTAATTAAAAGTACGACACCACGCACCGAAAGCTAATTCTAGCAAGATTTTGTAATGTTCTCAATGTTTATGTCGATCAGTCTAACGGATAACAGACCAACTCTTGTAGGCATATGATGAGAATTAAAAAGTAAGTCCAGTGAGACCGGCTCTTTTGGGAACTGCAAGGATTGTGGGTGGATTACATGTGTATAGCATTGTCTTTTACATTGTCCCATACTAGCGTCATACATTCTTGTCTTATCTGTTTTTCTATATTGAATCTACATGGTCAAGAAATATTTTTAAATTTTCCCATAATCACTGAAGACATTCCTCTGTTGTTGCTCCCCTCTCCCCCACCCCCTCCATTTTCTATCCAGTCACAGTATACAAACCTGGGGCTGCTGAACAGCATGGATCAGAACATTCAGAACGGCGGCTCAACCTCCACCAGCCCCTACAACAACGACCATGCACAGAACAACGTGACAGCCCCATCCCCCTACGCCCAGCCCAGCTCCACCTTTGACGCCCTTTCTCCCTCACCTGCCATCCCATCCAACACAGATTATGCCGGGACCCACACCTTTGATGTGTCTTTCCAGCAGTCTAGCACCGCAAAGTCTGCCACCTGGACGGTAAGACTCTTACTCATCCGATTAGTTTGTGCAGTTTGCTTTAGGGCTGCACCCTCTTGGTCGATTAGTCGACTATTTGGACAGTTTGGTCTTAGTTGACTAAGATTTATTTAGTCTTTTTATGTGATTTCATGCTGAAGACTTATTTCCTAGAAACTTGTGAACACTGGTGATCCCTAGTAAACACAAGATGTAACATGGTGCTTTTGCATTTATCTCCACTCCTAGCTAGTCTTTATAACACTTAGCATCTAATTAAAAAAATGGTATTTACTACTTAACTGCAAAGTAACTTCTTAAAGGACTAGATAGACAATTTGGGCAATACACTTATTTGCTTTCTTGTGAAGAGTTAGATGATAAGCTAAGTGACGATTCTCATATTCTTTTTATAGGGGGGGGCTTTTCCCTTTACTTTAGTGACAGTAGACATGAAAAGGGTAGAGAGATGGGGGGATGACACGCTGCAAAGGGCTGCAGGTCGGAGTTGAACCCCGGCCGCTGCAGGACTCAGCCTACATGGGGCAAATGCTCTTACTTGGGGAGCTAGAGGCCACCCCATCATTCTCACATTCAGTAGCGAGTTAGCTTAGGGAAGTGTACAGACTAGAAGCAGGAAGAAATGGCCTGGCCTGGCTCTTTCCAAAGGTAAAAAGGTGTAGAATTCCACCAACCAGCAGCTCAAAGTCATCAATTAACATCTATATCTTGTTTTTTCATTCCAGTTTTGTATGGAAAAATGACCAGGAGCAACATAGTTTCATATAGTTTTTATGCGTCATATAAGCAGTCATATGCTCGTCATAATACATATGGACACACAGAGACACTTTTATGCTCTAGCTGTCATCAGAACAGGTCATCATGCAAGGCAGTGATTTTTCTGGTTGAAGAGATACTAACCCTGAACTGCTTATCTGCCAATCTGTCCTCTTGGCAGATTTAGGTTGCACAACTACATCTGGCAAGGAAGAATGACACCTGAGAATATATAGCTTCAAATCACGACTAAACCCCAGGCATTTCTTGCTAGGGCTCAGACAATACACTGCATTTGATGAAAAAGAAAGAAAACAGAAAAGCTAATCTCACTACATTGACTGTCACAAAAAGAGAACATTCACATTAACTAAAGTCTTGTATATCAATATGTGAGACTTGACATTGTCTTAAATTTTGAATATCATAATATGACTAGCTGTTTTATTATTTGCCTTTTCCCACTTAGTCATTATATCCATATTACTGATGATTATTTATCAAAAATCTCAATGTGTAACTATTTTCTGAACGCACCTACAAGCCTACAATACTGCTGTTTAAACTTCAGTTTACTCTCACCTTAGTTCACTGGTACTTTGTTGATGACAGAGGTGAGCAGTTGGTCCAGGTGTGGTGATGTTGTGTGCAGCTAGATGTCACCATGTAATGCTCCGTAAACCTACAGAACCAGCTCCTCCTGCTCTGTCATTATGCATGACAAGGCTGAGGGACAGCTGTTGCATCAGAGCCCCACCTGCTCTGTTGTTTATGTGTCTGCTGTGCACTGCTGTGTGCAGACACTGTCACCAACCCACAAGTTCGGTGTATTAATGCACCCTGGCGGACAATCGTAGGTGATATCAACCGCAGACAAAGTTTTTTCATTGTATGTATGAATGATGTGTTTGGAGGGACCCTGATTGATAATATTTACATGATGTCACCGTCCCGTTCAGGGTTTTCTCTACCTTTTATAAGGCTTAGGCGCAACATCCAAGTCGTTTTTGGCATCACTGAAACCGAATAAATGTAAAATCAATGTGAGCATCAAAACTAACTAAATGACGTCATTAAAGCTACTGATTGTAGTTGGTCCTCAGTGGACCTCTATAGCAAGCTTTGTCTTTCATTATCTGCTCTAGTTTTTCCAACATTTTTGACACAAATATGGTGTTAATAACAATGGTCCAAAATGATATGCAAAAAAATGCATTTTATTGAAAAACGCAACATTTAAATAAATGCACCCATGTTTTCCACAAACCTAGGGCTGTTGTGAGACATGTTGTTGATTACATAATGGACCACCAATACAACATACTATTTGAAAATGGCAACTGAGATTTATAACTAAAAGTCCATGCAATCCTCCCTGTCAGATTTGGCCAACGGGACTGTTGAAAAACCTGCTGAGCTGACTGCAGTGAATTCCTTGCACTGTGCCTTCCAGTAAACAGGCTGAACTGAAGGGAGTGCTGGGCGATCTCACCTTATTCCTGGGCAACGCCGAGTGTGGGATTGTGACATTTGCCCAATTCCCACACTGCCTCACTCATCCCTCTCATTTTCACAGTCCAAAAACAAAAGTGTTTGTCTGATGTACAACTGTGAGGAGGTTGTGAGTGTGGTTTGTGAGAGGCACGCCCCATAGCCTGAGCCACACTGGTTTAGGACACATCCCCATTATAGATGCATGTAGTGCAACAGTCTGTGTCCCACAGTCACAACACATGATGCAAGACTGGTTTGATTGGTCTGACTTAACATTGCAAAGTAGTGGATTGTTTACTTATTATTACTGTACTGAGTAAGTATATACGGTGTCTTTCCCTGGCGCCTAGGTTTTACATACTGTAAAGTCCAGTAATACCAGCATGGTAATACCAGATTTCAGTTTTATTGTCTGAGTGCCATATGACAGTCAGTGAATATCTCTTTGAAGATGAAAAACAACAATGAGAGCTAAAAATTTCAAATGGTATTTATTGAGCCAAAAACTGTTATACATAAAGTATATTCATTTCAATTCATATGAAAGAATTATTGAATGATAGAATATAAAAAGAATGTACATTCACTGATACAAAGCAGATGATATAAAAGAAATAGGATTGTATTTTGAGATTGGAAAAGTATCAAATATCTACAAATTTAAAAGAGAAAGAAATTTCTTAAATGTAATTGTAATTGCATCCAACATTTATGACGCTATTAATTAATCCATCAAGATGGTTAAAAGAGAAAGAGTCTCTTGGTGTTTGTTTACTGGTTTCTATTTTTCCATTGTACCCCTAAAAACAACAAAACAACATATTAATACTTCCTCAGAGTTGTTTTTTCATTTAGTGTTATTTAGACTAGCCTGGCTCCGCCCTCCTATGTACTTCCTCTCAATTTTCATTTTCCCTCAGTACACCCTTTGGGTTTTTTGGTATATTTTGGGGTTTTCTTTGGTCAAATCATAACCGGTCCAATCCACAAACAGAGGGTGTGTCTGAGAACGATGAAGGCGAGGTTGTGCACTAGTTTGAGTTGTAGTTCTGTAATGGTGGAGGAGAAAGATGCGAGCGAAGCCATTGGGTCCGCTGTGGCAACGCTGCAGAATATCCAGAAGTTAAAGTCTGAGCAAAGAAAAGTTAGATTTTTCCGGCTCGCTCCATTAGTGGTGAAGGAGTTGGCTAAGGCTAATGCTAGCGATGCTCAGACAAAGTCCCAACCAACTATTAGCGATTGGTTGTGGCAGATCCAATTTTAAACTTCAAGAAAGTTAACACTTGTCAATGAAATGGACCAGAGTCTGGTAGGACCAAGGCGACATTTAGACGCCTGACGGTGCTTAATGCTACCAAAGAGTATTTGTCACAATTTTGCCTCACTGAATATTATTTAGTTGTGCTGCTGCTTATTTCCCATAATGGCTCACAGAGACGGTCATTCCCCATGTGGTCTACAGTAGCTGGCGACCTAATTCTAAAGAATTGTGATTATAGTGTTGGTTCCCATCACAATGAGGCTCCTTTTAGGAGCTCTTTCCCAAAGCTCCCGTAATCCCAACCCAATAGCTCTACTGCTGGACTGATGGACGGATGGCAGAGAGCCACTGAAGATGTCACCGCCACAGCTTTGCTTGGCGCATAGATCTGCTAATGCCCCCTTTTGAAGGCCCGCGGGATCTTCCACACGACTTAGTGGACTGTGTACTGTGCTTTTTGATGACTGTTCTTAGGGAGACACGCCTAATCCCTAACCCACACCTTAACCTCTTCCTGTCTAGGATGACTGTGTGACACACACATACAAAGTAAGGTGCAGCACATCAACATTTCCCAGAACTGCTCCTACACCGTTTTCTTGTTGGCACTTCAGCAGTCTCCAAGGTGCTCCCTCTTCAATCATTTAGTTAGAAAAAAACAAAACCACTTGGCCCGGTCAAATGAATACAGAGGTTAGATGTTTTATCTTCTTTGCTTTACTAAATTAATGGAGTCTTCCTAATGAGGCAGCCATTGTTGGCTGCAGATGCAACTATTGTAAGGCTGAAGATTGGTTGTGTTTGCCATGTGTATTAACTGCCACCACATATAGTAGTCAAAGGAGAGGAATGTCACGGTTTGGGCTATCATTGGGACGCTGTAGAGCTGGAGGGATTACAGTAATGGATTGAGAGCCTGTAGGTAATACTTGTGTAAATACTGTGTGCCTCTCGCCTGAACCCTGTGCTTTTGGAGTGGGCTCTGTCTTTTTGAGAGAGTTAAGCTTGATGGTTGCATCTCACATTGCGCCGGAGGAGAAGGAGGAGGAGAGAGCCCTTGAATGCTCAAAGAGAAGAGTGTTCTAGCGAAAGGCAGCAAGACACAGCTTGCCCCTGGAACATCTGCGGGCCCGTCCCACGCCTCACGAGATGGGGCTGAGACTTGTTTTTGTCAAGAAGCTTGTCACGACTCGCCCATCACAGGGAGACAAGCCCTGAAAGCCACAGATGGGAAAAGGTAGAGGGGACTTTTTCTAAACAAGCAGAGTTGAAAGGTTTTTTATGATATAGGCTATGCAATATCTTCATAAATTGTTGTGGAAAAGCGCATTCTCTTACAGTTTTACTCCTCTCAAACAACGCTGTACAGATACTGGCAGCATTGGTTTACCTCAACAGAAAACGGGATCATGCTGTAGTTGTATAAATACAAAAAAAGGTAGTATTTCCTGGATCAAACCACAACTGAGTTTATGGGAGCTCTCAACACAAAAACCATTGTTGTATGATGACTGAACTTTCGAATAACACAAACACTCTGTCAGTTATATTAAGCAGATCAAACAGTTTTTAGAAATTATTTGAGTGATTAAAAAAAGTTTTTTATTGAGGAGCACAATGTTTGAAAAGAATGACACGAAAAACAAGATATTTTTCTTCATATCTCTCTACTGGCTTTTCTTTTCAGTTTCAAGAACAATAGACTAAGGTGTAGTTATAGTCCTTTAGGCCGCTGGTAAGAAAAGGGTTTGATTGGCTTATCCCAGGTGATAGATGCATATTTGACTCTTTCGGCGCTGACCACACAAACGTGATACCACATGTCAGTGTACAGGTTTGCCTTGGGACAGGTGTCATCACTCAGATTGTTTGGTCAAGATTGGTGGTGATGACTACAACCTAAAATTCTTTTTCTTTAGACTGAGATATAGAGAAAGGTAGTTATCCTGTATAAACTTTACATTTGACCCTGTATACATTTTCATTAAAAAAGCAGGCGTTTTACTTCTGTTTCAGAGAAAAGAGGAGAGTAGAAAAAACTCCTTTGCATTATTGAGAAATTAAACAGGTTTGGGAGAAGCTTTGGGCATGACATGACATGTCAGGTATGAAGAAGACAAGACCCGAGGCGCCAAACAGCGCTTGTTTAAGTCCTGATGTTTGTCAGGACTTGACTTCTGCATGCGCCCGCAGCGCCTGTCAGGGAGAAAGGAACGCTTCAGCTGTGGGCCTGCCTCAACCTGTGCTCCACGGGAAGTGTGTGTTTGTGTGTTCAAGAGTTGCATGTGTTAGAAAGTAATTGCACACATGCAGCACTGTACAAGCATCAGAACAAATTGTATGTTGCATGCAGTTAGATTATTATAAGAACATAGTTCCATTATTACACCAGCTCATTTTCTTTGTCCTGCAGAGCTGCACAACAGCGGAGTTGAGTAGGTGGTGTTAGTGAATACAGCCACTTTAGGTCTTTCGTTGTTGTTTTTCGCCTCACTGCCACATCACGTGCCAGCTGAAAGCAATGTGTCTTGTGCGGTCCTTGCAAATATGTAGAAAAGGTTTTCTTTCAAATGATTGTGATTAAGCAGCTCTGTATTGTGCGCTGTGTGTTCCTTTGGCTGTGCAGTTCACAATGTGACCAATGAAAGGCTCATAATTACATGTTAACACCTGAGCACCGCGCCCTGTGTGAGCCACTGAATCCCATCAGTCAACTGGCTGTCCTCCACCCCTGAACACTGTTAGCTTTAGCCGGGCACTGCTTTCAGCAATCAGCAGCAGCTCCCCACTCTCACTGCTGAGCAAACACAGCACCGGCAGCGCATAGCTCTCTGCTCAAAGTTTGTACCTTCAGGGCTGGGATTGGTTCTCTGGTGTGTTTGTGTGTGTGTTTGTGTGTGTGTGTGTGTGTGTGTGTGTGTGTGTGTGTGTGTGTGTGTGTGTGTGTGTGTGTGTGTGTGTGTGTGTGTGTGTGTGTGTGTGTGTGACAGTAGGATATGATCTTAACAAACTTCGCTTTTCTGCCTCTAACATCTCTGATTAGATCTTATTGCTTTGAGTTGTGTTGTTTTTGCCTTCAGGTACACAAATCCAGCACCCTGTAATTATTCCAAACACTACGTAGTGACCCAGCACATCTCTCGTTCTCTTTACCTCATGATCTCCTGCTCGCTCTTTCTCTTTTGCTCTTTCCCCCGTCCCTCTGCTTGGCTTCTCCACCTCATTTAGCTGATTGACAGAGGCGTACGGGGAGTATCAGGTTAGGAGCGAGGGGGCAACTGCAACCATTCATCTTAGGCTTTTCTCTCTCTTTCTTTTTTTTAAAGCTGCTTTGATTTTAAGGAAGAATCACTTCAGTCATTGTGTTGACGTACATGTCCCAGAGCTTTCATTGTGCTCGTCGTCAGTACATCATGTTAGCTAGACGTATTCATGCACAAATGGTAAAAACTTGCTACAGATTTTTATTTTACCTTACTGTCTGCTTTAATATTTAATATTACCTTAAATTGCCAGCAGTGACTATTCACTGCGTAATGTAGTGTTGTGTCAATTTGTCCTGTGCATGTACAGTTTATAATGGGATCACTTGAGGAAAGGAGCGTAACGGAGTATTTGGGTTATTATTAACTTGCCTTTTATTAGTGGATCCAGTCTCTGGGTGAAATGCACAGCAGCAATGTGCTCTGCTTGCGAGCGAGAATCTGGGAAGGAGAGATCAGAAGGCAGTGTTTTGGGTTTGTCCTGATGAAAGGAAAGGTTGTGCCTGGGGAGCAGAGTAGAAAATGTCCCTGCCAAGCTTGTGTAATATTCAGGTACTGGGATGAGCTCCTTTTCTTTGGAACCAAACTTAATAGAGGTGGAATTTTATGTTGCATTGTTCTTCTAACACAGCCCCAAGCGGCTTTCACAATGTTCATTTTTCTTCACTCAGAAATTAACCTGACAGGGAAGAAAAATCCCCACCACCCCCACCCGATGTCTCCTGCACACAGAGGATTTAAAGCTCTGCTTACGCAGCACTGATTTGAACGGTTTGTTTACACAGTTGGGTTCTGCCAATTAGTAACAATTCAGTCTTTCTGATGGCTTACTGGTTATCAATCCTAACAGTGCCAGGGATCAACGTGCATCCATTCTTCATGACTCCTGGCTTACAACACTTGAATGTGAGCCAGTTTGTGTAAGAGACCATCACATCTTGGCACCCGTCATACATGGTTCTTCTGTAACTCCTGTAACATTACTTCATTCCTGTACTCAAAAGTAAGGCCGAGTCATTTTCAACCACACAAGAAAAACTGCTCTCTACCTTGTGTAGTGTTAGTTTGCCACCGTCTTCAGAAGCCCTGTTCTGTGTGATGAGTGGCCATAAGATGCTTTAGCAGAATACTCCTCCCTCGAAGATGAAAGCCAAGCCTAGTTTAATTGCTGCTGGAGGGGTCCATTTTATGGCTCTCCACGGAAGTCCCAGAGGCTCTCCGTGAGACATCCTTCAGGTTGCCCAATACACACTCGTAGCACCAAAACTCTTCATAATCACAGTCTTTTCTTTAACCTTTATTGCTTCATGGAAACCAGAAGTGCACAGTACAGGCAACAGGTGTTGATCTGTGCTTTTTAAAATTTAGGCAAACATTTTTGGAAGCTTCAAAACTATTTGCTCATGAACGTTTCTGCAACTATGGTATCTTTGATTTATATATTTTTTTGCAATGCTTTATGTAATCTTTTTCTCTTTGGTCTTGTGATTTCTCTTTTCCAGTACTCGACAGACCTGAAGAAGTTATACTGCCAAATTGCCAAGACATGTCCCATTCAGATCAAAGTCCTGACCAACCCACCCCAGGGTGCTGTTATCAGAGCCATGCCTGTTTACAAGAAAGCCGAACATGTAACTGAGGTGGTGAAACGCTGCCCGAACCATGAGCTTAGCCGCGAGTTCAATGACGGTCAGTTTTTGTTAAACAAATCGTTGCTCATGATTCTCCAGTAAACAGTGTTTGCTGTTGACATTTAATGACACAACTTGTGTGTTCTGCTCCCAGGTCAGATAGCTCCTCCGAGCCACCTGATCCGTGTGGAGGGAAACAACCACGCCCAGTATGTGGAGGACTCCATCACTGGAAGACAGAGCGTATTAGTTCCTTACGAACCTCCCCAGGTGAGCTGTCTATCATCGCCGAGCGAGGCTAGCTGAATGCCCCGTCAGCAACACCTCACCACCTCCGCCTCACTCTGACAGATAGAGCAGTGACAGACTTCTCATGTGCACCCTCTTAGTACCCTGAAACCCTCAAGCCCTGAAGTAGGAACACTACAGGCCTCAGAAGGAATAGTCCTTTTTGTCTGCATGTGGTCCCATTTTAAATATATATGATTAAAGACCAAAAAAATCTAGAGACATTAAGAGAGTGAGTTACTAAAATTTTAACATTCATGACTAACACTGTATTCACATACACTTAAATATGCATATTTAGGCGTCTTTCTGCTGTAACCTGAGATATAAACTAGTAGAACTTTCATGTGTGCCTTTGCATTACAAAATTAAAATACAGCAGCCTTGTTTCAAAAATATAAGTTGATGGGGAGAATTCTTATTCATGGCCCCCTACTTTAAACACAAAGGCGGCCGGTCGTGGCTGTGCATGTAAATGAAAAACTTCAATATCATGTCTAAAAACCAGTTCTTTGTTTTAGTTTTTCCCATTCCACCCAGTAAATCAGTGCTGTTTTCCTTTCTCAGGTGGGGACAGAATTCACGACAATTTTGTACAACTTCATGTGCAACTCGAGCTGCGTGGGCGGAATGAACAGACGCCCAATTCTCATCATTGTCACTCTGGAAACCAGAGAGTAAGAGACACAATTATTCTTGTCTGCTGTGATGCCTGTCATGCTCAGTTAAGCGGTGGATTGTGTCTTACGTGCTGTGTCCCCCCTGTCTTCTCACAGTGGTCAGGTATTAGGCCGCCGGTGCTTCGAAGCCAGGATCTGCGCCTGCCCGGGTCGAGACCGGAAGGCGGACGAGGACAGCATCCGCAAGCAGCATGTAACGGACGGCACAAAGAGCAATGATGGTACGAAGCGGCGTAAGTAGGGCCGGGGGTGGTGGTGGTCTGTTCTGCTTTGGTCTGATCTGACATGCTGCCAGTGTCGAGGACCCTTAACCGCCACACTCGCTAACACTCCACATGTGACTGCCTCCAAACTCTGCGTTCTAACTCTTTCCTCTCACGCTTGTTTCTCCTCCTGCTCTGACTTAGGCTCACTGTTTAAGCACTTGGCCCACCATACTTAACACTTTACTCTCCTCTTTGCAGCCTTCCGCCAGGTTTCCCATGGCATACAGATGTCCACCATCAAGAAGAGAAGATCTACAGATGAGGAGGTTTTTTGTTTGCCTGTAAGTGTTACTTTTACTGATTCGGGGAGTTGCTTTGAAGCATTGTTCTGAGTGTGTCCAATCTGCTTGCTGACCACTACCTTTCTTGGTTTTTTTCTAACAGATCAAAGGCCGTGAAATTTATGAGATTTTGGTAAAAATCAAAGAGTCTTTGGAACTCATGCAGTTTCTGCCACAGCACACTATAGAGTCGTACAGGCAGCAACAGCAAAATCTCCTTCAGAAACAGTAAGTACTTGTTCACAATCATAATAAAGTCTTTCTCATTTGTTCTTAGGCACATTAATAGAAACATACCTACATTACTTGCAAGGTTTACCCTCGAATTCCTGTTTTACTTGTGCTGTTTGCTTGTTTTATTCATGCTCTATCTGAACCGCTCGTTTTCTCGCACACCAGATTTCTTTTGAATGAAATTGATTTTGGTTTAAATAGACTTCAGTGATTTAACTTACTAAACCTGACTGACTCGTAGCTGGAGAACTGGATTGCACTGGTAAAGGCTTTGCATGAGATTTCTGGATTCTGGTTATTGAAGGATCGCAGATAATAATTGCTCTTAAATGGGTGTTGTCCAGTGTTTCTCAGAATGGACCTAGAGTTTTTTGCTTAATGCTGGCAACTTCGAGGGTGAGCCTTGCATCACGTATAGCTGCTTTTGTTTTCTCTTCCGCGCTCTCATGGGATGTGAGCCAAAGCTGACGAATCGTGACAAATGTACCTGGCTGTGCTTTGTTAAGGAGAAGCTTCCAATGATTGTAGGTAACGCCTTTGGGTGCTCTGCCAGGGTTTGCACAACAGCACCCAACAAAATCCGTGCCTCTACCTCATCTGTTCACTCTGAGCATAATTAAAACTGTCTCAGACGCACATGTTCACACACACTTTTCCTCGTCCACGCCCATTTCACTATAAGCTATGGAAAAGAGGAGATGGGTGTAAATGATAGTTTGACAGCCCGATGGTGATAATTATTGCTTATGTTATAGTTTCCCATTAAGAGACTGGCAGACAGCCTCACAGTGAGATAATGCTTGCATCTGCCGGTTTTTACTTCACTTTTGTTTGTTGCTGCCTACCTGTTGCTGTCATGTTGGTAAAGCCTATTACCAACCATTTAACAAACCAACATTTAACTAAATCCTGCGTTTCAGGTTTTAGTGGGTTTGTTGATTCTAAATTCAAAATTTTAAAAGCCTGAATATTATAAAAAGATTGGGTATAATTTCCCTTCTTTGTGTGGTCATCATGCATGGTTTTCTGAGTTTTCTTTCTATATTCTTACAATCCTCATAAACATAGCTTGGTACTCATTTCTGTCATTTACAACTCCTGCAATGTTTCCCTCACAGCCTTTGAAATAAAAGGTTTTGTCAACAGCAATTGTGCCTTTTCATTCCTCCACTGTGTTCACGCCAAATAGTGCTGCACACAACAGTTGGGGCATGCTGTGATCTGTGTTCGTAGAGTGCCATCTTCTGGACAGGGTCATTAGTGCAGGCCAGTGATGTTACAGCACTCTGTCACACAAACTTTGTGTAGGTCTGTGTGTGTCTGTGTGTGTGTGTGTTCTTCATCACTTTTGTTTTTCAATACCGTTCAGGGTTTCCCTCAGAAAAGTTGTCAGGCCCGATGGCAAGTATCTATTTTGATGAGGCCCGCCTGGGCTCAATCACAGACTGATGGCAGCATTAATGTCGAGCCGAATAGAATGGACGGAATCGCCAAATTGAGAATTTAAAAAAGCTATGCAACAAATTTCATAGGGCCCTACATTAAGCCAGTGCTAAAAACTGGAGATTTGAAAATATGACTATGTCTATAGTTCCAACCAACTTTAACTGTAGTTTAAACAACATCTTAAAAGTACATTTAAAAAATGTTTCCCCAGTGGCCTAGGCCTAGTGGGGGGCAACTTAGGCCCGGTGGGCCACCAGGCTTGCAATACACTGGGGGAAACCTTGCCATTTGTTGAGCTACTTTTCTGAACCTGTAGGCCTCTCTAGGGTCACTCCTCTCTCCTCTTCTGTCAGTGAGCACTTATTTCTGCTCTCTCTCTTTTTCTGGTTCCTCCCTGCAGTCTGATTAAAGCTCCACTTGGTAGCCAGCTCATGGAACCGGCAGGAGAGCAGAGGTGGCGCTGCAGCTCCACCTGAAACTCTGACCCACATTCCTCCTCCCTCCTCTTCCGAGTCACACGGACCTCCTCTCTGTCTCCTTTTCATCAACCTTTTTTTCTGATCTCCTCCCTTTCTGCCTTCTGGGATCTGCACTGAGGATGTGACACTGAAACTTTGTTTTTTAAGATCTGCTGCAAGATCATGGAATATCTCTTTGTTATTTTATTCAGCCATTAAAGGTTGGACATTGTCAGTGGGACATGTAGGCTGTAGCCCTACATGCTAGCCTTGCAAAGCCTTTGTTAATCCACTCTGGCTCTCTACCAATCTGAAATCCATAGATTTTTGCATGCGTTCTTTTTGTCCTTAAAATACATTTTGTAAGGTTGCCTTTTACGATGACACCCTCACTTTGTTCAGGTCGTCCCTGTTTAGTTTTTTAGGGCAGTGTCATGTATCTGTTGCATAGAGTCTGATGGTGAAACGGTCGTCCCATTCAGCCTTTTATGAAGGCTGAAGTTGGACAGGAACCAAGCTAAAACGTCTGTTTCTTTATCTTACTTGAGCTTATTTAAGTCAATGTGTTTTTGACCTTGCATCGTCATGAGAGCTGGACTCACAAAATCGATTTCATTTGGTTTTGGTTGGTGGGGGGGGGGGGGGGGGGGGGGGGGGGGACTTTATTCTTGAGAGAACCTTTTGCTAATGCTGGTCATGTTTTATAAAGTCACTGCAGGACAGTTTGCGCGTTTGTGTGATGTGCGCTCTGTGATGTACAGAGCATCTGTGACCCTTCTGTTTGAAACAGATTGTTTTTATGTGGCTATTGCACTTTTGCCTGTCAGAACATAATAAATAGCTTTTTGTTGTTGCTTGAACTCTGTCCTTTTCTTTTACTGCTCTGCTATTTCATGATTAAAAAAAGGAATTAATGAAGTTAGTAATTTACTAAAAATGCTATTATCATAGTGCATTCCATTCACCTCGGAAACCAGAGCTGGGAATGACGTCACACGCGAGTTGTCTGCGTTCTGTTTACCAAGTGCTCTAGCCAGGTTAGCCAGGTTAGCCATTGTTAGCAATACCAGTTGATAACAGCGAATTACGCCGGATTTTGTGCATACAAAACAGATGGGCGGTGTAAAACCGATTTAGTAAGACATAAATAGGACAGTAGTGCTAATAAACTGTGTATTACTACCGCTTTCACAATGGTGATGCACGGAGCAGCCATGTTGGATTTTGAGTTCGGGGTACTGCTATGTTTCATGGCAAAACAGGACAATTCAAGGCCATGCCACACCCACACCATTGGACGTAACTGCAATAGCCCACCAGTTCTTTATATTATGATTTTGAAATCAATCAGGTTAAATTTGTAGGAAAAGTTTAATTAAATGACAACGCCTGTGAATGGTCCGGTCGGGTTTAGGGTATTGGCTGCAAGATCTGGACAGGATGTTTACCAAATTTGATACATCTAGGTGAAACGCACTGCAGGGTCTTCTTCTTTAGAGGGGACGCTATTGAGCCATATGCAAGATTTTCTGACCATCAACTCTGAAATCCGACGTCCGTTGGGGGCATGTTTCCAGCATGAAATTCCAACTTCCTAATAACAAATGGACAGTTACAGTTATGTTTAGGCTACTCAGAATAAATTTTAAGAGCAGTGGGCGCAGGCCTTTGTCATTCCGCGTGAGTGCTGCTGAGCAATGATTGTAACGGCATGTCGCCTCCTCTCTCCCGCCGCAGGACTTCGATGCAGTCTCAGCCCTCCTACGGCTCCTGCTCCCCAACTCACGGAAAAGTCAACAAGCTGCCCTCCGTCAGCCAGCTCATCAACCCCCAGCAGCGTAACACACTCACCCCATCCAGCATGGCTGGAGGCCTGACTGACAGTAAGTGTGCCCTTTGTATCTCTTCCTGTCTATCTCAGGCTATGCCCCCCGACCAGCCCCCACTACTCGCCCCGCCCCCCATGGGCTTATTTTAAATTTATAAAGACTGCATGTCCGGGCAGGCAGGAGGGGACCTGAACACCTCTCAGCCCCCCTCCCCCACCCCCGCCCTCCCCGCTTGACAGAACACTTCCTCCTCAAAAAGAATGTGATCCCTGTGAGACTCTCCCGCAGGACCTGTTATGATGCATTATGTGTCATGTTGAGAGTAACCTCTGCATGTCCCCCGCTACATTCCCCCCATGTGTTTCATTTGACGTTACGTAATCTCTCTAAATCCCAGAGCAGTAAAAGAAAGCTCACAGTAGCTCCTTTTTGTCTCTGCAGTGACTCCCATGATGGGTACTCACATCCCCATGAACGACATGAGTTCACTGAGCCCCACTCACGCACTGCAGCCACAGCTACCCATGGTGCCTTCCTCCCACTGTACACCCCCTCCTCCATACCCAATGGACAGCAGCATCTCCAGGTACCTCGTCAAACCACAGTGGATACATCTACAGTTCACTTAGAAATGCATCATCATAATAACTTGGATTATATAGCACAAACAAAATGCCTAGTGAGCCAGTTTCACCAAGACTAGTGAAGTGCAGTAAAACGTGAGTGCAATTTACTCTAACCCTAACTAAAAGAATGATTGCAGTAAAAGCACAGAAGAAAATTTAAAAAGGATATGTTTTTAGGAGCTACTTAAAGGGCTAGCCTGCCTCTAAGAGGGTGTCAAAGAGCTCGGAGTGCAGAGGTCCCATCTCCTTTTGCCTCGACCTGGGAAGTTAGTGTGAAATGTTGGAGAGAGAGAGAGAGAGAGCGAGTACTGTACGTACATCCAAGAAATCTCTCTTGAGCGGTCCTGTCTGCTGGACCAAACAGGGACATTATTTGAATGGCATAAAAAACATCCTGTAAATTTTGAAACATTTGAAGGTAAAAAAAGTAGAATTTGAAATGTTATGCTTTCACAGGTTTTTCTGTATTTGCTGTTGCTGTGCAACGTTTCCATCAATCAGATCTTTGTCAAGCACAGAACGGCACTAATAAACATCACATCACAGGCTACTGCACATACAGCACCATTCAAACGGTGACTGGTACTGTATCTTAACTGATAGCAACCATGCAGCACTGGAATTGTACTTCAATGATTTGCCTCTATAATATACTTTGAATACATGTACTCATTTAAAATGAGGTTGCTGTTAGTTGCTCAAAAAAGAAAGAAAAAAAATAATGAATTTAGTATTAAGTAATTTTATTTGTCTATTTTTTGGTAAACTTGAGTCTGAATGATGCAACCAGTAATAAACAGGTCTTGCGAAGTAGAACTTGTTGATAAGTGCCACTATCCAGAGCCATGATGACTGTGGTCAACTGTTAGATTGTTCCACCTGTTAAAGCTCCTCTCGTCCCTTCCTCCTACAGCTTCCTTATACGGTTGGGCTGCGCAGGCTGCTTGGACTACTTCACAGCACAGGGCCTAACCAACATCTACCAGATTGAGAACTATAACATGGAGGTGAGCCCTTGCCTATCCAACTCGAGTCATTTGATGGGTTAGAGAGAAGAGTGGCTCCGCCTGCGAATACTAACGCTCCCCTGTGTAATGACCATTAGGACCTGTCCAGGATGAAGATCCCCGTCGAGTTCCAGCACATCATCTGGAAGGGCATCATGGAGCACCGACAGGCCATGGATTTTTCCCCACCTCCCCACATTGTGCGCACCACCAGCGGGGCCTCCACCGTCAGCATGGGCTCCTCCGAGGCCCGAGGCGAACGCGTCATCGACGCTGTGCGCTTCACCCTACGCCAGACCATCTCCTTCCCCCCACGCGACGAGTGGTCCGACTTCTCCTTCGACCTGGATTCTCGCCGCAACAAACAGCAGCGCATCAAGGAGGAGGGAGAGTAAGACGGCTTCCGTCTCGCTCTCAGTGATCCCGTTTCTCATTTCACGCCCACTGTTGGAACATTTCTTTTGAAAACCTGGTATTAGTGCAAATACTGCTGAGAACATAATTCATATTTAAATGGGAGTGCACTTATTTTCTGTATTGTTCTGGTTCTCGTTATCGCCGAGGAGAAATACACGGTGTTGAGCAAAGGTGCATTTTAATATTTCTTGAGAGCACTTAAGAAATGCTGAGGATTTCAAGTATGCTTTGAGTTTTTAAATGTTCATGATTCATTCCCATGTTTAAGCTTGACTGGAAACAGAAGCATTAAAGGGCTTTTTAGGGCTTCTATTTCTGCTATGGGCCATAGCAAAAGTGTATTTTAATATGTTATAGACTTTAATGTAGAGTTTTCACCAGTATGGTTCTGCAAAGTAGTCAAGTACACTGGTTTTCATTTGTTGCAGAAGTCAGCATTGATTGTATACATTTCAAACATTTCCTGTCAGAAGTATTATGTCAATTGATGGGCAATTTGTTTTTCTTCTGTACCTTCTATATTTTGCTTTTTATGTCTATTGTGAGACCAATGCATCACCTTTTTGTGTCAGGTTGTGAAGTATGTGTTTAAGTGACAGATGGTCATTCATTTGATGTAGCCATATATAGGCCTAATGCTCTTGACCCAGTGTTTTACAGTAAAATACTATGACTGATGTCCTTTTGTGTTTGTTCTTGTTTAACTGCTGTGCAAACATGGTTGTGATTGCATCACAGAGCAGGTGTTTTCTCTTGCAGTGGATGGCTAGTATTCTTTTCATTCATGAACCATGTTTTGGTAAAAGGTGTATTTCATTTGGTAACTGGCCAAAACCTGATATAAATGTATATAAATTTGTATAGTTCTTTTTTGAAAGTCTCCCTAAAGAAAATGCATGATTTTCATCATGGAACAAAGTATACAGATGTGAATATTGCCTGGTTGCCTTACCAGTAAAAAGAAATTCATAGAAGTGCATACAGTATGTGCATACTACACTCGCCCAATGTTTAATTTTGTCTCAAGTGGCCAGCATTACTAGAAAGCAGAAACGGTCTGCATTTTCATATTTTTGTACAATGTGTTGTAAATATGTTGCAATATAACAAGGGTATTTTGATATAAATCTGAAATAAATATCCATACTTGCTGTAATACTCTTGTGTTAAAGTTTGTCAAAAACGTCATTGAACCGCAGACTGTAGCATGTCGACAAAATACTAAAAAAGTTTATGAAAATTATGACTTTACTTCAACATACTATACTATAATATTTAATGACTTTCGTCGACATACTATACTCTGACTTATTATACCTTTTTTGTAAAACAGTCAGAGTTTAAAAAAGTCAGAGTTTATTATGTCAAGAAAATTTCTAGTATATTATGTGGAAAAAAGTCATAGTATAATATAGTATATAAAAAAAGTCATAGTATGTCACAAAAGTCAAAATAAGTCATAATATAGTATGTCATTAAAAATATAATATAGTTTATAAAAAGTCATAAAAGGTCATAGTATAGTATGTCGAAAAAAAGTCATAGTATAGCATGTCGAAAAAAAGTCATAGTATAGTATGTCAAAAAAAGTCATAGTATAGCATGTCAAAAAAAGTCATAGTAAGGTATGTCAAAAAAAGTCATAGTATAGCATGTCGTAAAAAGGTAATAGAATATGTGGGAAATAAGTCATAGTTTAGTGTGTAAAAAAAAGTCATATTATAGTACATTGAAAAAAGTAATAGGATAGTACATCAAAAAACAGTGATAGGATAGTACATCAAAAAAAGTCATGGGATAGTACATCGAAAAAATTCATGGGATAGAACATTGAAAAAGTCATAGTATAGTACATCAAAAAAAGTCATAGTATAGTGCATCGAAAAAAGTCATGGGATAGTGCATCGAAAAAAAGTCATAGTGTAGTACATCGAAAAAAGTCATAGGATAGTACATCGAAAAAATGTCACAAAAGTCATAGTATAGTACAACGAAAACAAGTCATAGTATAGTAAATTAAAAAAGTCATAGTATAGCATGTTAAAAAAAGGTCATAGTATAGTATGTAAAAAAAGTCATAGTATAGTACATCGAAAAAAGTCATAGTATAGTACATCAAAAAAAGTCTATAGTATAGCATGTTAAAAAAAAGTCATAGTATAGTATGTAAAAAAAAGTCATAGTATAGTACATCGAAAAAAGTCATAGGATAGTACATCGAAAAAAAGTCATAGTATAGCACATCAAAAAAAGTCATGGGATAGTACATCTAAAAAAAGTCATCGTTTAGTAAATCGAAAAAAAGTCATAGTATAGTACATCAAAAAAAGTCATGGGATAGTACATCGAAAAAAAGTCATAGTATAGTACATCAAAAAAGTCATAGTATAGTACATCAAAAAAAGTCATAGGATAGTACATTGAAAAAAAAGTCATAGTATAGTACATCAAAAACAGTCATGGGATAGTACATTGAAAAAAAGTCATAATGTAGTACATCGAAAAAGTCAAAACAGTCATAGTATAGTACATCAAAAAAGGTCATAGGATCGTACATCGAAAAAAGTCATCATTTAGTACATCAAAAAAAAGTCAGTGTAGTACATCAAAAAAAGTAATTGGAAAGTACATCAAAAAAAGTCATAAAGGTCATAGTATAGTTCATCAAAAAAAGTCATAGGATAGTACAATTGAAAAAAAAGTAATAGGATAGTACATCGAAAAAAGTCATAGTATAGTATGTCAAAAAAGTCATATTATAGCATGTCAAAAAAAGTCATAGTATAGTACATCAAAAAAAATCAAAGGATAGTAAATCAAAAAAAGTCACAAAAGTCATAGTATAGTACAACGAAAACAAGTCATAGTATAGTACATCAAAAAAGTCAGTGGATAGTGGATTGAAAAAATATCATAGTACATCGAAAAAGGTAAAAAAAGTCGTAGTATAGTACATCGAAAAAGTCATAGTATAGTACATTGAGAAAAGGGCATATTATAGTACATCGAAAAAAGTCACAAAAGTCATAGTATAATACAACAAAAACAACATAGTACATAGTACATCAAAAAAGTCTATAGTATAGCATGTTAAAAAAGGTCATAGTATAGTATGTAAAAAAAAGTCATAGTATAGTACATCGAAAAAAAGTCATAGTATAGCACATCAA
>NC_048415.1:23018351-23021479 GCF_013103735.1 Etheostoma cragini
CATAGTATAGTAATAAAGTCATAGGATAGTACATCAGAAAGAGTCTAAAAAGTAATAGGATAGTACATAAAAAAAAGTTATAGTATAGCATGTTAAAAAAAGGTCATAGTATAGTATGTAAAAAAATCATAGTATAGTACATCGAAAAAAGTCATAGGATAGTACATCAAAAAAAAGTCATAGTATAGTACATCAACAAAAGTCTAAAAAGTAATAGGATAGTACATAAAAAAAGTCACAGTATAGTACATCCAAAAAAGTCATAGTATAGTACATCAAAAAAAGTCATGGTATAGTACATCAAAAAAAGTCATAGTATAGTACATCAAAAACAGTCATAGTATAGTACTTCAAAAAAAATCATAGGATAGTACATTGAAAAAAGTCATTTGATAGTACCTTGAAAAAAAGTCATAGTATAGTACATCGAAAAAAGTCAGAGCCAACTCCACAAAAAAGATGGCCTGGAACAAGATGGTTTCAAACCAACAACTGCTTACCACATAGCCACCGTAGTGACTTAGTAGTATGTGATGTCTAAATTGTCATAGTATAGTACATTGGAAAAAGTCAACAAGTCACAGTATAGTACATTGAAATAAGTCATAGTATAGTACATAAAAAACAGTAATAGTATAGTACATCAAAAAAAGTCATAGGATAGTACATTGAAAAAAAGTCATTGTTTAGTAAATCAAAAAAAGTCATTGATAGTACATCGAAAAAAAGTCATAGTATAGTACATTGAACAAGGTCATAGGATAGTACATCAGAAAAAGTCTAAAAAGTAATAGGATACTACATCAAAAAAGTCACAGTATAGTACATTGAAAAAAAGTCATATTAGAGTACATAAAAACAGTCAGTATAGTACATGGAAAAAGTCAAAAAAGTCATAGGATAGTACATCGAAAAAAAATGATATTAGAGTACATAAAAAACTGTCATGGTATAGTACATCGAAAAAAGTCAAAAAAGTCATAGTATAGTACATCGAAAAAAGTCATAGGATAGCACACTGAAAAAAAGTCATATTAGAGTACATAAAAAACAGTCATAGTATAGTACATGAAAAAAGTCATTGGATAGTACATCAGAAAAAGTCAAAAAAGTCATAGTATAGTATATAAAAAAGTCATAGTATAGTATTTGGGAGAAAAAAGTCATAGTATAGTATGTTGAAGGAAAGTCATAGTATGGTATGTCGAAAATAAGTAATCATATAGTATGTGGCGAAGAAAAGATAATAGTATATAGTATGTGGAAAAAAAGTCATAGTATGTCAAGAAAGTCAAAATAAGTCATAACATGTTCATTAAAAATATCATACTATAGTACAGGGGTCTTCAACAGGGGGTCCGCGACCCCTAGGGGGTCCGCGGAGGTACTGCATGGGGTTCGCGAAAGTTTTGGTGGATTAGACTTTTTTTTATATTCCCCCCCCCTGCAATTTTTTCCACCAATTGAAATGTCTTTAAATACACATTAACATGAATTCAACACACTGTACTAAACAGATAAATGGAGGCAGAAGATGTCTTTCAGTCATCAATGCACACATGGCACTATAGGACCAGTTTGATGTAACACAATTTTATACAATATATATAATTAGGGGGTCCCCGCTCCATCTCGCCATCAGTTTGGGGGTCCTTGGCCTGGAAAACGTTGAAGACCCCTGCTATAGTATATAAAAAGTCATAGTATAGCATGTCGTAAAAAAGAATCAGATTCAGAATCAGCTTTATTTGCCAGGTATGAGAACACATACGAGGACTTTTGCTTTTGCTCATCATTATTGCTCACAGTTTGCTTAATAATACAAAAACAGTATATACACACTGTAAACAGGTTGAGACAATAGTGCAATGAAGAGTGCAAAGTATGCAGGGAGTAAATTATAATTGTGATAGTTATTATTTTAATTATGGAGCATAGTGCAAAGGGTGCTGGAATAAAAGTATTATTAGATAAATATTATATTACAATAGGAACAGTATGAACATGAAATAGAGAATGAGTTTGATGACTAAATATGAAATAGAACCAGCAAACGGGCTGATTAGAGACAGTGTTGCTGGGTTACTGTGAGTCAGAGTCAGCTGGTCATCACAGTGATCAGAGCTTGTGGAAAGAAACTGATCCTGAGTCTGTTGGTTTTGGCGTACAGTGCTCTGCAGCACCTCCCAGAGGGAGACACTGGAAAAGGTTGTGTCCGGGTCTCAGTTTAAAAAAAATAAAAATAAAAAAAAGTCATAGTATGGTATGCCGAACAAAATCATAAAAGGTTATAGCATAGCATGTCAAAAAAGTCATAGTATACTAAGTCAAAAAAGTAATAGTAATGTATGTAAAGAAAGTCAGAAAAAGTAAGTGCATAGTATGTTGAAAGAAATCATCAAAAGTCATAGTATATCAAAAAAGTCAAGAAAAGTCATATTATACTATGTCAAATAAAGTCATATCATATATTCAAAGGGTGGTATTTCAAAAAAGTAATAACATAACAGTATAGTATGTCTAAAGAAATAATTAAAAGTTGTAGTATGTGACAAAGTCATAATAAGTCATAATACAGTATGTCAATAAAAAAATACTATTATACTACTACTATAGAATGTAAAAAAGTCATAAAAAGTCTTAGTATAGTATGTGCAAAAAAGGTCGTAATGCTCGCCCAGAGAATTTAGTCCACCCATGAGAGAGAGACATAAAAGAGACTTCAGATACAGTATCAGGGGACCACTAAGGTCTATATAAAGAGACTTCAGATCCAGTATTAGGGACCACTAAGGTCTATATAAAGAGACTTCAGATACAGTATTAGGGACCACTAAGGTCTATATAAAGAGACTTCAGATACAGTATTAGGGGACCACTAAGGTCTATATAAAGAGACTTCAGATACAGTATTAGGGGACCACTAAGGTCTATAGAGAGAGACTTCAGATACAGTATTAGGGACCACTAAGGTCTATATAGAGAGACTCCAGATACAGTATTAGGGGACCACTAAGGTCTATATGCACTTCAACGTGTGCAGCAGGATGTTGGAGATCTTCTATTAGTCTGTTGTGGCCAGCGCTCTGTTCTCCTCGGTCATCTGCTGGGGGGGGGGGGGGGGGGGG
>NC_048415.1:23021579-23065565 GCF_013103735.1 Etheostoma cragini
AGCTGTCGCACATTTTTGTTCCCCCATCCTGTACATATTCAAATATATTTGTCTTTTTACTTTATTCGTATTATTATTCATGTATATTGGATGTATGTATATTTTTCCTAGTATTTCATTTATATTTATATTTTGTGCTTTGTGACTGATTTTGCTGCTGTAACACAGGAATTTCCCATTTTTTTGGGGATCAATAAACATCTATCTATCTATCTATAAAAGAAACTTCAGATACAGTATTAGGGGACCACTAAGGTCTATATAAAAGAGACTTCAGATACAGTATTAGGGGACCACTAAGGTCTATATAAAAGAGACTTCAGATACAGTATTAGGGGACCACTAAGGTCTATATAAAGATACTTCAGGTACAGTATTAGGGGACCACTAAAGTCTATATAAAAGAGACTTCAGATACAGTATTAGGGGACCACTAAGGTCTATATAAGAGCATCCAAAGTGCACCATGTCATGGGGCCTTTAAAATTCATAGTAAAGCATGTCCTAAAAAGGTCATAAAAGGTCATAGTAAGGTGCTCCAGCACATCATCTGGAAGGGCCTCATGGAGCACCGACAGGCCTTGGATGTTTCCCCACCTCCCCATATTGCGTGCACCACCTGCGGGGCCTCCACCGTCATGGGCTCCTCCAAGGCGAGTGCGTCATCGACGCCGGGGTCCGCCCCAACACAGCAGCGCATCAAGAAGGAGGGATCCTAATGTCTCCAATCAGTCAGTGTCAAACACGCTGGTTTTCATTTGTGGCAGAAGTCAGCATTGATTGTATACTTTTCCTGTCAGAAGTATGTCAATTGATGAGCAATTTTCTGCTGTACCTTCTATATTTTGCTATTTCTTTTGTCTACTGGGAGACCATAGCATCACCTTTTTAAGTCAGTTTTGGAAGTTTGTGTTTAAGATGGACATTCATTTGATGTAGCCATATATAGGCCTAATGCTCTCAACTGAATGTTTTACAGTATAGTTTTTTTTTTACAGTAGTATAGTAAAGTGTTGCAATATAACAATGGTATTTTGATATAAATCTGATATGAATAGGGTGGTGATGGTGCAGTGGATACGACACATAGCAAGCACTAGCAATAGCAAGACACTTAACCCCTAGTTGCTCCAGGTGCATGCGGCCTTTGACATGGATAGCAATTCTAAGTGGCTTTGGATAAAAGCATCAGCTAAATGACATGTAATGTAAATACCCATGCTTGCGTTTATGTGTTTAATTATTGGAAGTGTGGCTTCATTGAAATATTTGTTTTTGCAGTTACAAAAACTAATGACACTGACATATGAAATTACACTTACATTTTGATTCTAAGGGTCAAATTTAGGATCTCACAATATCAAATTCCATAATTCTACTCCATATTAAAGTCATCTAAATGTTTACTTTGTGCTGATTTCAACAAGCTGGCACTACAACTTCATAAGCACCTTTTGGGGGAAAGCAATGCTTCTATAATAATAATAATAATAATAATAATGTTTCAGTGACAATGAAATGTACATTTTTATTTGCTCTTCCTTTAAGCTGACACTAGAGGGAGTAAAGAACCCACAGCCATGGAGTTTATTGCTGTAAAATCTAACAGCGTTTCTCTGTCAGCAACAAATTCTGTAACGACATAATCACATTTAGCCAATGTGTTCTAGCCTTCATCGCTACCTTTATTTCTCCTGACTGCCAAATATTATAGACTTGTAACTCATCAATACATCTATTAACTGTGTATGTAGCGATTTACATACGGTAGAACATAGACTTGATGTGTGCACACACACACACACAACTCATTTGACACAGTTGTGGGCTAAACAGACTTATGGTGTTTATGGACTTATGGTATTTACATTCACAGAAAAATAATCATCTTTGTACATTGTTACATTTTATACACACTGTGAGAAACTGTGATCTCTGTGTGGAAATCCCAGTGTGCGGCACAAAGTTACTCGACCTCGGCCACGTGAGCCACCTCCACGGTCTGAATCACATCGGGTGCTTCGTCGAGCTTGGTGTCTGTGAGGGCCTGCTGGGCCAGGACGTAGTTCACGACCTGCATGATGCCCTGATCCGAGAGCGTCACCAAGGAGCCGTCGCCCGCGGCCTGAGCGGCCTGCACTGCCTCCACAGCCTCCACCGTCTCCTCTGTAATCAGCACTGTCTCGATCTCCTCGGATGGCGGCTGCTGGGCCGGCCGCAGCTCAGGAGGCAGCTCCGACGCCAGGATGCTGACAGCGTGCTCTACCTGGGTGCCCTGGTTGTGGAACTGGAGGGTGTCCTTCTCTAGCATGATCTTCCCGGGGAGGTTGTCCCCGTGATACTTGGCCATGTGCTTGCGTAGAGTGCGTGCGTCTATGTGAGCCTCCTGGCACATGGGGCACACGTAGGGCCGCTCTCCTGTGTGCGTGCGGACATGACGCTTAAGAGAACGGGCGTCAGCCCAGGCGACGCCGCAAGTCAGACACTCAAATGGCTTCACTCCTAAAATGAGAGAAAATAAAGACGTTAAAGGCACTGTCAAAAACTAAACATTAAACATCCTTTTGTGTTCACTGTAGCACAAGTAGACTTTGTATTTTACAATTTCATAGTATAGTATGTAGTAAAAAAAGTAACAAAAAGTCATAGCATATGTCCAAAAAAGTCAAAATGTCATAGTATGTCCAAAATATTCATAGTGTAGTAGATAATGAAAAGTCATAAAAAAGGCATAGCATAGTATGTCAAAAAAGTCAGAAAGGCAATGGGATATCATGTCACCACAGCCTAAAAGCACTAACCCTTATTCAAAAGCCCTGTGTTTTTGCAGGGCCGTCAGACAACTGCCACTTTGTGTGCGCGTGTGTGTGTGTGTGTGTGAGAATGCACTCCTACCTTGGTGGTTGTTGACGTGGCGTCTGTACTCTCGAAGCTGAGTGAACTTCCTTCCACACTGCTCACACTCCCTCTCCAGGTTCTGCTTTACTCGGCCTTTCTTCCCGTGAGTGGCTTTGGTCACGTGCCTCCTGAACAGAGCCTTCTCAAAGAACTCCTTACCGCACACATTACACCTGAAGACACACATCAAACATGACTCCGACACCCCCTCTCTGATGTCCTGGCTATCATGCTAACAAAGGCACAAGAACTGCAAGATATGAGGAAAAAATGGTTCAGCCCTAACATCAGTTCTGTTAGACTTAGGTAATATATCAATATTATATTGACATCTTTATACAAGACATCGTCTTAGATTTAAGATATCGTGAAAATGAATTTTGATGTGAACGGACAATGACGTTGTCTCGTGAAATATGGCCTAAGTTTAGTCTTTTCCTGGTTTTAAAAAGCAGCATTACCGTAAATTGACGTGATCTTCTGAACTTACCAGACTTACCAGTTCTGGTAGCTGTTCTATTATTTTCCTTTAATGACTTGGCCACATATATTATATCCACATATCTATATCCACATTGCTGTTGAATATTTACCTAAAATCTAACTAGGATATTTTGTTAGAGCACCAACTGTCAACCGTACAACGTGATCTTCATTGTGGTTTCGGATTTTCCTCATATCGCCCAGCCATAGTGAGACTTACTTAAAGGGCTCGGCCACACTGTGGGACTTGACATGGGAGTACCAGTCCTTCTTCCAGCTGTAGCACTTCCCACACACCTGGCACTGGAACGGCTTCAGGCCCATGTGCTTGTTCATGTGCTGCTGGAGATCTTTTGATTCGTAGAACCTCTTATCACAGCTGCAGGTGAAATTAGTAAGTGCATTTAAATATTGTCTCAAGGGATGCCTTGCCCCATGGAACATGAACTGTGTGTCATTAAAGAGAGATGAAGCGTTACTCACTGAGCACAAGCAAATGGACGGACGTCGGGTTTGGGCAGGTGCTTCTTCAGATGTTTGCTCAAAGCTGAGGCTCGATGGAAAGTTGCTCCACATGTGTTGCATAGGTACTTTGATTCACCTGTTAAAAGTATTTTATGGTTTATGGTGAAAAAAAAGACAAATATCTTGTTGGCTTTACAGTCTGAACAGAGAAAAGAGTCAGTTTACCCAACTTACAATGAATAATTCCTCACGTGTTTGTCCTGCCAGGCAGAACGTTTTTAGCTTATCCATAGTTAAAGTTAAAGTCAGTTTAAAAATATCGGTCTCCGATATTTTTACTTCCTGTGTGAATACAGTGTGGGCTTATGAATATTGTTGTTGTTTTTTTATTTAAAAATTCAGCAGCAACACCTCTTTCCAAGAGACTGCTCATGGAAGAAACTTGCATTAGTTGTTAAATATGTACGAGCCTTTTCAGAGACCTAAACCATTCACCAGTCTTCTCATTTTTAGGATTCATACAGTCGTGCACAAAGTCTGCCTTTGTCCACAGGGGGGATAACATCTTAATCTGAATAAATGTGCTTTCAATGTGCTAAATAAATATTCTGTTTACCACATCATCATAATCATGGCAATTTACTGAGACGTTCAACAATATCTACTGTATATTTTTCACTTGGCCTGGTAACTTGTTCCGTTCTCAGTGTGAAAGCCGCCTCAGGGTCTGTCCTGTATGTAAGTCACTGTCCACGGGAGCACAGTGTACACGACAGCGGGACATCACCAGCTGTGTCTTATCCACTCTGCCATCTCTGTGACCAACACGTCGACACGTATCTGGCTTCATGTTGAATTATTCTCTCTTTATTTCTGTCACACTACAGCGTTGCTCTGATGTCATGTTGCTGGCAGCTGGACTTCTTAAATGAAACAATTTTATCTCAAAACCAACTAAAGGAACATGCTGAATGGCTATAAGAGGAGTCACGATTCTCCAAATCCACAATTCAATTTGACTTTGGATTTCAAAGTTACGTTTACAAATTAAAAGAAATGTTCCAACAGGGATGGCAATGCCACAATAAGAGCCACTAGAAGGGGTACTTTAACTGTAAGAGTTTAAGATTCTCACAGTTTACTTGTTTAAAAGGGTGCAGGAGAGTGCGCCATGGAGTCTTGTTGGAGCCCACATGCTTTACCTTTGTTGTCTTTTTCCATAACTCGCTCACGGGGAAGGCCAACAGTTGCCACACTGGTGACTTCAGGGAAGCAGGAGGATTTTCCAGTTCTGTTAAACCGCCATCTCTTACTCCGACAGTGGACATGGTGTCTTCCAAAGTGCAGCTGCAGCTAACGTTATGGTCTTGACTTCATGCAACCAGAGGGTCAGCTAGGCTGTGTTCTTTTTTCTTTTTCTTTGGATGTGCGTAAAAAGGCGGGTCTAGAGTGTGGCTAATCGCCAATCCTGCTCTTGAGTACGATAGTCAAATTCAAAACCTCTTTTCAATTTAAAATAGACATCGTGACAACCCTAATGGCTAATAAAAAAACATTTGTTTTGTAGTTGGGGTAAACTGGGCCTTCAAGGGTGATGAACACAGTCTCCACTGACCTGTATGGATGCTGGTGTGCTCCTCCATGCTCCGCTTGCTCACAAACATCTTCTTACAGTATGTACACTGGAACTGTTTGGTGACGTCGTGCAGCGCTCTATGCATCTTCAAGCTGTGTTTGTGGGCGAACGTCTTGCCGCAGACTTTGCAGGTGTGAGGCCGCACGCCCGTGTGATTCAACATGTGGATCCGCAGAGAGTAGAGCTTCGGCAACGTCTTCCCGCAGATGTCGCACACAAACTCTCTTTTGGTGTGTGGTGACAAGCTCTTCTCGTCCAAGTCGCTTTCCACCTTGCCGTCGGAGCTTTGTTCTACCGGGGGTTTGGCGATGGGGGCTCGCTGGCTGCTCTGCTGCTTGTGTCGGGCCAGGTGGGCGCGGAGGGAGGCGGCGTACTGGAACTCCTTACTGCACAGCTACACGGACACAGACACACCGCGGCCATTTTCACTACACAACATACCTAGATTAAACACATACTCTACGCAAAACTATGTGCTACCTGGGGTTGGAGTGAAAATTTACAAAAATAAGCCCTTGTGGAAATTGTGGAATCAACAAAAACAAACAAAGAAAGATTATTAAAAGACAAAATAAGTACTAAAACGATTATTCGTTAATCTATTAGTTGCAGTGTTGCGATAGTGGTCCTTTAGGAGGAGAAAATGCTAAACAAAAGACCTTGGATAGACTTATCAGTGAAACTAATAAATCCTAAAAATCAAAGAGAGATGAGTTGCCCTGGTGGCCTAGGGGTTTACTCGATGTTCCAGGTTTGAATCCGGCCAGCAACGTTTGTTGAAATCCATTCCCTATCCCTCTCTAATCAAGGCTTACAATGCCACACACAAAGAAAACGGTACATGTTGATGGAACGCTAAAACTTACGCTGCACTTGTATCCACGTGCTTTCTCGTGTTTTAAGGTGTGCATAATGAGAGCGTAGCGTCGTTGGAAGGACATGCCGCACTCGGAGCATGTGTGCTCTCCGTCAACGGCGCTCCCTGCCGGGGTTTGTTCCTGCTTAGTTTCCGGCTCAGGCTCTGACACCGTCGGCCCAGCCTCGTCTGTGCCGAGCTCTCCTGTCGCCAGGCTCTCCGCTGTGCTGGCCTCTGGGTCCGCCCCCGACTCAGACACAGACTGTCCTTCAACTTGAGTCTCCGCTGGCTGCTTTGGTGGTCTCCCCCTCTTACCTGGCCTCGGGGCCACCTAAAAACAAATTCATGTTTAATACATCTACTAATTTTTCCCTCTTAAGTGAAAGGGATAGAAAAAAAAAAAATCAATAAGATGCCCTTATGTAACTCCAACTGGATCCTGACTGGGATCATTTTAAACTCAAAAGGTTTCTGAACAAGGCAGTCACGTAGTCATGAATGATCTGGGGCTTCCAGTTTTATGGTGCTTTTTTGTATTAGTCTGTGTCTTTCTCTGACTGTATTTTCTTGTTGAGTTCTGGATTATAATGTGTGTATTTTTGAGTTTGAGTTTTATGCTTGTCTTTTATGTTTTATGTATTTTAAAGGCCCAGCACTGCAAATTAGCTTAGGCTATAAATGCTGTGTTGTGTGTTGTACTTGTCCCTATGCAGATAAAACTTAAAGAAATAATAAAGGTGTACCTTAGGGGTGGCAACACGCGGAGGGGTGGTACCCTTCTTCCCCTCCTCTTCGTCCTCCAGCCCCATGTGTAAACGTGCATACCCGCCCTCGGCAATAGAGCGCTGCCTGAGTCGTCGTCTGTTAGGGTAATCTGACATCATCTCTTGCTTTTCTCCGTGGCTTTCATCAGCAGAGGGATCCTCCTCGTCCAGGGGCAAAAACTCATCTACCTCCACGTCCTTCTTCACCTTAGCTGGACGCCCTCGCTTCCGTTTCTGGGGAGTGGGAGCTGATTCTCCCGTCTCCAGAGACAACGCCACTGCTTCGGAGGCGGCGGATGCCAGTTCAACAACATCTGACGGACTAGCTTTGCCTGGGTCCACATTTATAACAAAGGCTCCCGCTTCCGCAGCCTGTGGCTGCTCCATCGCCAGGCAGGCTGACACCACAGCGAGAGAGTCGCTGGCTCCCGCCTGTCCACTGTGGGTGACCACAGTCATCGTCTCCCCCTCCATTCCTTCTGCACTGCGGGAGATGAGCGTAACGGTCTCTCCTGGCTCAGCCTGCCCGCTGTGAGTGATCAGAGTCATGGTTTCGTTTTGTCCAGCCTCCCCATGATGCACTGTGTCTCCATCTACGGCTTCCGCAACGACAGTCATCGGCTGCTGGATGTAGGCCTCCTCGGTGGGTGCAACAAAAGCTAAGGGCTCGCCTGTCACGGCGACGCCACTCTGGGTCACCACCGCCCTGCCGTCGCTCTCTATGGTGACCACATAGGAACCAGATTCTCCCTCCGGAGCAGCCGGTTGGCTCGACACCACAGTGTGCACGTCTCCTCTTTGATACACAGTCAGCTTCTGTTCCTCCACCTGCTTATGCACAGACTCACATATCTGCAGCACCTCGGTCATCAGCAAATGCCGAGCTAGGTTGGCAATATCTGCCATGACGCAGAAATTGAACGTTAGCGTGGATGTGTACGCAAAATCCAGGAGCGGGAGGAAGCTGGATTTGGTGAAACCTGGAGAGAGAGAGAGAGAGAGGTGTTTGCAGGTTAAAACTGAGCTTTGATAAATGTTTTCTGAACAGAAAACCACAAAATGAAACTCTCACCCGAGAGGTCAACCACAGCTTCATGTGTGGAGGCAGCACCCTTCTCAAAGAAGAGCTCGTTGAAGTATTCGCTGCAGGCTGCCAGGACAGCTTTGTGTGCACGGTACTCCTCTCCTTCAATCAGCAGCGTGATGTCACAGAATTGATTGCTGATGCGCTGCTGGTTGAGTTTGTCCAACATTGTTTGGCTGTGTTTTGGCAGGAACTGATTCACCTCCCCCTTGCTGTCCACCTGAAATAGCACACATTAATAATAATAATCCACATTAACACTAAGTTATAGAGCAAACATGATCACACATTTGGGTTGCACAATACATCATTTTGTTATTGTCATCGCAATATCAACTGACGCAATTTGTTTTAAAAACAACATGCGATTAGAAAGAAAAAAGAAGCAGAACTAAGAACACATTAATACTTTGTATGCATATCGCATATCAAAAACATTATCGCATATGGCATATTTTCCTCATATCGTGCGGCACTATTGCACATTTGTATTTATCAGGACTGGAACACAAAAACTGTGAAACATACAAAGACCAGTTCGTGCTTGGCCATCGTCTTGGCCAACTTGGATCTCAGTTGAAAAGATGAGTCAGTGAAGACCAAACTATCATCTCCCTCTTCTTCCTCCCCTTCCTCATCCTCGTCATCATTGGCGCTGGCAGCCGCCCTGCGTTTCCCCGGCCGGGAGAGCAGTCGAGGCCCGGAGCCGTCATCGGCGCTGCGCCTGCTCTGACACTGAGCACACTCTCTGATGTGGTCTTTGACATGTTTCAGGATACCTGAGGGCCACAGAGGACACGTCGCCCAGTTACACAACACCGGCATTTTAAACTCCTCCAATCAAAGTTAGGGCTGACCATCAACTACGTCCATTATCCATTATGTAACAATTATGTGATCATCACAATTGCCCAGGAAGCAAGGTGACATATTAATAGTGTGTTTTCTTCTTCTGATAAACACCAAGGAAAGCATATTCAATTTGAAAAATATTGGCATTTGAGGCCTGTTAGAAGTCTGAGTGGTGATAGTGCCTGGGTTAGTTATTAGGAAATTAAATAGCATTTATCAACTTCCTGTCCCTTTCCTGGTCTCTATATCTTACAGGAGAAGATGAATACAAAGATAACAGAATAGCACTTTAACTAAGGTAAGTAAGCACTAGGTGGAGCAAGAGGTCCGCTCTGTGTGTGTGTGTGTGTGTGTGTGTGTGTGTGTGTGTGTGTGTGTGTGTGTGTGTGTCTGTGAACAAGCTGCTGTTACCACCGGTTGTGCGGCTGACTGAGTCACCTCACAGTGAGTACTGTGACCTGAGTATTAGTAGTACCTCTCCACCAGTACTTCTGGGAGATGGTGTCCCAGGTGAGTTGCTGGTTCAGGTGCTCCCCTCCTTCCATGACGATGTGCGCCTCGTTGATAAGTTCCTTCCTCCGGCCGTCCTGCAGCACCACCTCCAGCTCGGTGAAGTCATTCTGGCCCTTTAGTCGGCGTTGATAAAACAAAGTCCCGTTTCGCACCACGTAGCACGTAGCCGCTTTGCGGATTTTCCTTTTGGTGTTGCCGGGCGTCCCCGGGGCGTACGGCTCCCGTTCATCAGTCAGATAGCGGATGATGGCCAAGTAGCTTTCCTCGGACGACATGTCTCAGCTGACCCGCGCTTTCCGCGCTGAATTGTGGATTTCTCTGAAGAGGAGGGCCCTCTTCGGCTTGTAAATGTGTGATATCAATTTTACACGGCGCTCAAACGGTAGATAACGTGAAATAGAGATTCCACAACAACATTTCAAATTGTTTCGTAAAGGTGGAACTGCAGTTCGTAACCGTCAGGGTAGACTTGCCCGAACAGACAAAATGGCTGCAGCACAACCGGAACCTGCGTCAGCAATGGCGGACGCACGTCTTGGACATTACCCTCCACAAGAGGGAGCGATATTCAAACTTATAACATCACAGAAAGGCATTAGGCTCGTGATCACACTTTTATTTGATCAGTTCATTTTATATTTTCATTTATAGGTTGTATCGTTGTTAGATTTTCCTCCTCGGCCATGCTTCTTATTTTTATAGTAAAGAACTAAGGAAATGGCATACTTCGTGGTGCATGCTGTCTTTGGTCTTTTATTATAATAAAAGTGTGTCACTACTCTTCCGGTAACATTGTTTCAGCTGCATTATTTAGCTCTAACAGCGTAAGCTTGCACTCTTACTAACTGACATGTGTGGTTGATCAGACTGACTCCAGGTCAGATTGAGTCTTTCAGAGGCCTCCTACCAATAATGTAGCCTAATTTAATAGAAATGTGCTTCATCCAGGACTTCTCTATACACCTTAAAAAATAAAAAAATAAACTAACACCCAACGCTTAGATAAAGCACCAAAAGTATTCAGTATGATTCCACGCAGAGTCCGTTTGGAGCCAGACTGCCAACACTGGGCTTGCGTGTGGGTCCTTATATACTATATTCAGTCTACATAAACATTTGCCATTTTAAAATGTGCATTGTTAATACATCTGGCCTTACCTGACTGGCATTACACTTGTGAGTAAAGTCAGATGAGGTCTTGATTGTTTCCTGTCTGAAAGTATTCATGTGTGTGATACTAGTCAACGTGAAAGCAGGTTACTAAGGGAATAGCTTGTGGGCCATGCTAAAGACCGAATGTTCCCTTACTGGAAGTTTGTAAAATCACATAAAGGAACTCCTTCAGCAGTAATACTTGGTTTTGAGGAGATCGGGCAGTGGATTTTTACATAATCAGCTTGACAGAAGTGTGGCTAAGCTAACCATCTCAATGCAGGAGATAAGTCATGCATCTGTGTCTACTGAACCCAACACGTTCCTCATTAGCTTTAGTTATGGGACAAACTACTGAATGTCACTCTCACCTCCTGTCAGAAGATAAAGGTCTCTCCAACAGGCCAGCTGACTGAGATGTGTAAGAATTAGATGAAAGTGAGAGGTTACTTTTTGCCAAATGAGATCCTAGTTTACACTTTGATGAAAAACCGAGAAAAACAGCGAGTCTTAAATCTGAAAATCTGAAACCGGTGACTTGGTGCCATTAATGCACTTTAAGAGTACTAGCTGTTCACGCAGCTCAGAAACCTTTATTGTCAGTTTCATGTCTTAAAATAAAAGTGTGAAACAACCCCAGTTCTTCCATCTCTTCGTCACACACACAGATATCCCACCTAAACTGAAAGAAAGGCTGCATTTCAATCCTCTGTTCTGGCATCCTCAGAACTGCACTGACAGGCCTAAGTGTGGCACTACAGCCCGGTCGAACCGTCTGTGCATCACCCAGAACAGTTTCAATACCTCTGAATTACCCTGACCCGGAGGGGAGGGGCCGGCACACAATATGTTGCTCATCCATGTGTCACATACCAAACCTGACATCAAACACTGGTCAGTATTAGTAATGGGTCTCACCACTGCATTCCAGCAGTCACAGTTACACTGATTGCACCAAGGGCAAATGACAGTTGCCGCTCAAAATAAAGTGATGTATTTGGTACTGCTGCCCTGCCATGGACTTTTGGAGGTGAAATAATTCTTCACTGTTTCCTGGTAACAACATAGTCTGAGAGCTCTGAATATGTGGAAACAGCCACTATAGTGCACTCCAGTGGGGGAAGAAGTATTCAGATCCTCTACTTCAGTAAAAGCACAAATACATGTACAAAGTCCTGTTCTTACCTAAGTAAAAGTAGGTTAGGTATCATCAGGAAAATGTACTTAAAGTATTAAAAGTAAAAGTACTCAATGCAACAACACAAAGAAAGCCATTTTAGAAAGTGGAAACGATCCAAACAGTCCTGTCGATCAACTAAGGGATTATTCTGATAATCATCTCAGCTGGAACTCGTTTCATTTCTAATAAAACAGTGTATTTTATAAACTGCATGTGTTTGTGTGCAAAAACCTAATTTGGAAAATAACTAGTAACTAAAGCTGTCAGATGAATGTAGTGGAGTAACTAAAGTAACTAGTAACTAAAGCTGTCAGATCAGTGTAGTGGAGTAACTAAAGTAACTAGTAACTAAAGCTGTCAGATGAATGTAGAGAAGTAAAAAGTAGAATATTTCTCTCTGCAATGTAGCGGAGTAGAAGTAGAAAGTGGCATGAACGGAAAAGACTTAAGGAAGTACCTCAGATTTGTACTTAAGAACAGTACTTGATGGGTACCCGGATAGCTCAGTTGGTAGAGCGGGTGCCAATGTCTAGAGGTTTACTCCTCGACGCAGCCGGCCCAGGTTCGAATCCAGCCTGCGGCCCTTTGCTGCATGTCACTCCCCCTCTCTCTCCGTCCTATCAAATAAAGGCCTAAAATGCCCCAAAAAATAATCTAAAAAGAACAGTACTTGAGTAAATGTGCTTAGTTACATTTCACTCAGTGCACTCATACGCTGTATCAGTGTGGGACACATTTCCACCTGTTGTCACGTATTTGAAGCCAACATCTTGTGGCCTAAACAAAACCCTGACTCCCTAAACAGGACCCAGGCCCGGACCAACAGACAACCGGTCTCTCTCTCTTTTCACTCTCTGCTGCAACAAAACGTCTGAGATTCTAAGTCTTTTTATTGTAGGGCTGCAACGAACGATTCGTTTCACTGTCGATTATTTTTCGATTAGTTGTTTATATAAAATGTTAGAGTTTCACGTTCTCAAATGTCAAAGATATTCAGTTTACTGTCAAAGAGAAGTGAAGAAACTAGAACATTTTCACATTAACAAGCTGGAATGAGAGATGTCAAACTTTCTTTAAATAAAAAAAATGACTCAAACCGATTAATCAATTGTCAAAATAGATGGCGATTATTTTGATAATTGACAACTAAGTGATTCATCAATTCTGCTTTGTTGCTCATACGAAGACAAAACCAGTGGACTGTGATTATGATTATCTCAGGTCTTGTTTAACTTTCCACACACAGCTGATTTAGTGTATTTGGTTCCCCCTCCTATGAGGCAGATATTTAATATGTTTCCTCTCAGTTGCTGCTGGCAGGCACCTCAACACGTGTCGCTGAGTGTTTAGATGAGCGCTCCAGGGGAAAGAAGTCATTTGCATCCTGTCACTGTGTTCTGTGTAAAAGACAGTTTGCTCGATCCAGACATGCGCTTTAACAGAACATCACAGGTTATTGAGTGTTAGATCTAATCCGTGATGCCTTCACATTCAAACTTCTTTCCAACAAAACCACCTCTGTTCGGTTTCTGTGTTTAATCTAGTAACACCACACAGCTTGACAGCTGCGCTGCACATCATCTCACTTCCTTCTATTGAGGTATTTACCCAACTGTTCATTTCCTCCTCTCTGGCGGTGTTGTTTGGTTTCAATCAGTTTTTCAGCTAAGGAGACAAAGGCATTTGTGACTCAAATAGGAAGGCTGTAAAAAAAAAAACATGCACGCATGCACTCATCTGTTTAGGGTTTCATGTGCATGCAAAGAGGAGGGAAATCCAAGTGGCATTGAGTTCTGCGGTAAGAAAGGCTTCAAGCTTGAAGGGTTAGGGCTGGGCAATATATCCAGTGTTTCCTGTTTACTGTACAGGCCACGGCCACAGTCCAAAAATTATGCTAAATATACAGTTTTTCACCTATATTCATTTTCGGAAATGGTAATATCATAATATGGCATTAGTGTTGTCTTTTCACAGTAAAGGGATTTTCTGGATTTACCAGACTGTTCTAGCTGTTCTGTTATTTGCCTTTACCCCCTAAGTCCACATTACTAATGATTATTTATCAAAACCTTCATTGTGTTAATATTTAATGAAAGAACTAATAGTCAACAACACAATAATGTCGAAATATCAATATTGAGGTATTTGGTTAAAAATATTGGTATTATTCAAACATGTGTCATGTATGGTGAACCTATCCCTTCTCTCTCCGTAACCGTGACAGCAGAGAGTAAACAGCCCGGGGCGTTGGGGACCAGAGAAATAGTGATCAGGGCCCCCATTACCCACATGGTTGGCCACTTGGTTGTATATTTGCTGTTGAATCGTTTTCCACTCTCATTTGAAGCAAGCCAGCATTGACTGTACACACAAAAGAGTTCATGAACAATTCATCTTCTGTTTACCCTAAAACAGACTTTTGACCTCCATGTTAAATGGTCGGGATCGGCTAGGCATTGTGGATTCGACATCATATTAACTGTCCTGTCATTTTAACGTAAAAGTTTCTATTTGTTAATGTAGACTCCTTAACACCTAAAACCTTCACTGAAAAGAGCAAGAGTAGGCTATTCTCTTTGTCTTTGATTAGGACAACTTTCAGACAGGCTAGCTGTTTCCAGACTTTATGCTGAGCTAAGCTAACTGGCTGCTGGTAGTCTTAAATTTCACACAATCTTCTCATCTAACTCTCTCTCAGAAGACAAAGAAGCATATTTACTAAAATGTAAAACTTTTGCTTTGACTGAAGAAAGTTCTTATGTACTGCAAAATGCACTTCAGACCATGATGTGTAAGGAAAAATTGAGAAAACCTAGTTACAAAAAAAGACTAAACAGTAAAATTAATGGAGAAACGGTTAAGACAGCTTAAAGTTTAATAGTTAGCTAAGGGTTGAAATAGTTAGCTGAAAGTGTTGGCCTAAAATAATGTAAAGATAAATGGTTAAAAGATTCGGTGTTACTCCAAGTAGAAGTAGCCTCGCACGACTGGAAACAATCTAACTATTGGCAGTTTAAATGTGTGAAATAATATCTAATAATGATAACCAGTGCTTGAAACATACAGTACATTGAGAAACGATTAAGGTGGGATGCAAGTTCATCTGAAATTGCTGTGGGGGTGCCCAGGACCAAAACGTCTGGAAACCACTGGCACTAATCAGGATAGTAAAGGATGTTTTCAGACTGAGGTCTCCAGTACATTTGTAATCTTGATTTGAGATCTACATGTGTACTCTAGTGTCTGTCCTGTTCCACTAATGGCTCGGAACTGGCAGTCAGAAAGATCTTGTGTCTAACCCAGACTCGTTGGCAAGATAAAGGTGTCTGACTATCTAAGGACAAACACAGCTGGGGAACTGAGCAAATACAGACTGCCTTATCTTTCATTGTCTTGCTCTCGCCGTGTCCAAGGCCAGACTCTGTAGTAGAAAGCTTGCAAGGGTTTGCTTCTGGCACTAGAGCACTTCTTTGTTTCACAATGCCTGAGGAGAAGCTCTGTGCCAGCTGTAAATATGCCGGGTAGAACACCTGTACATGAAAATGCGTCTCACAGTTTGATCCATAAACTAATAAAAGTGAGATGAACGTTGGGCCATAACATTCCAGTGGTGTGATTTAGCGGCAGTGACCACAGAGGGCGTCCAACATGGATGACACTTGCAATCAGCCCAGTTTGCCAAGGAAACTGAGCTTTGCAGCACAGAGGCAGTGAATGAAGGATAATGATGTAAGAGCTCATTATCACGGCTCTGTGTATGTATTTTGTTGTCTGGCTGGCTGAGAGCAACAGATGTTCTACAGGTATTCACAGCGCGTTGGCTGAAATCTGAAGTCTCTTTCATATAGATCTTAGTGGTCCCCTAATACTGTATCTGAAGTCTCTCTATATAGACCTTAGTGGTCTTCTAATACTGTATCTGAAGTGTCTTTTATCTCGATCTTCGTGGTCCGTAATACTGTATCTGAAGTCTCTTTATATAGACCTTAGTGGGCCCTAATACTGTATCTGAAGTCTCTTTTATATAGACCTTAGTGGTCCCTAATACTGTATCTGAAGTCTCTTTATATAGACCTTAGTGGTCCCTAATACTGTATCTGAAGTCTCTTTATATAGACCTTAGTGGTCCCCTAATACTGTATCTGAAGTCTCTTTATATAGACCTTAGTGGTCCCTAATACTGTATCTGAAGTCTCTTTGATATAGATCCTAGTGGTCCCCTAATGGAAAACGCTTGTCATGTTAGGCAACGTGTGTCCTGTGAGCACTGTTTTACACCTCTCTATATCCTGAGAAAGTCCAGGAGTGTGTCTAAACTCTGCATCACGATTGGTTTTCACACAACTAAGAAAGGAGCACGTGCTCAGTGGTGTGAGAAGAGCCTGTTCTGTGTCACCCAATACTGTGATAGTCCTACTCTTCTCTGCTTGGGCCTCCGGCCAACAGACAGATTAACATGCTGACAAGCCTCTGTACATCTTTCACACTCACAGCCCTGACCTTTCACCTGCATTCAAATTCAGTGAAATCACAGAATAAGGTCTGGCACCTTCTAAAAACAAAGACTCTCTCTGTGCCACCATTTGTTTCATTGCTAGGATTCCAGGAAACGCAGCCACAAGCTCATCACAGCTAATGAGAAAGACAAAACCCTTGTTGGAAATACTGTGGTGTAACATTTCCTGTTAAGAGTCTGAATGACTGGAAACGCCCAACGCTGGCTATCCATTCAAATCTCCCCATCACAGGCCATAAACCATCTCATTTATTCTATGCTGTTTCACTACTAAGAATTCGCCAGTGAAGAATGCAAGAGCAATAACGATGCTTTTGTCTGGAGGTGCGATGTGAGCAGGGAAAGTGAGAAAGCCAAAGGGAAGGCTGGGAACCAGTAGGTCACCCAGCTCACCTTACACTTATTGTTCCTACGATGCCAAACCTTTTGCTCCACATACCCAGAGGGGAAAAAGCGAGTAAGCTGTTGTTCTTCACCTTAAATCTCAACCAGCGTCTATAATCCGACACCGGCGTTTTGTGATCACAGGGGGAGCACGAGTTGTCTGTATAAACAAAAGTGCAGAGCTTCCTCCTGAGTCCTCAATGCAAAGAATCTTTCCCAAGAGCCTCGGACTGAGAAGATTCCCATCAGCTTATTGTTCATGTTTATACCCACAAAAATATTGTTTATAGATTTATCAATGGGGAATAATCATTGCACAGCAACATTCACAGCTCATCATCTGAACACGGTCTTGTGTGTCTGAGTGCTGTGATCGGACTTCCTGAGTGCTTCCTGAGACTCTTGAGAGCGACGATCTCAGATGAACATTTAAAATCATGTGTGAGTCATGATTTGGTCACTCAGTTGTGATTGTAGAGCACCATCATGGCAGAGGCCTCACCCCAGCTAATTAACCTGTGCTGTGTCCCACGAGCCACGGTTTGACCCTGTTTCTTTTTGTCTTGAACTCTCTCAAGGACAACAACCTGTATTTGCTAATTTCACATCAGTAAATAAGGATCTATAGCTTTAGTACAGTATTGCACATGTTTTCCAGGTAGACTGAGGTAGCCCCGCTGATGAAAACCCGTGTTGGTGGATTCCTAAGGTAGCCAATGAAGTGAGACCATGTAACTTTTGAAAGAAGAAATAGCACAATGTTCCTCTTACAAATTAAATGTTTCATTCATAAGCAATAAAACACACACTTCTCAATTCTATACACTCAGGGGTTTTGCTTTTACAGCCTGACTTGGTCTAGTCTGACCTAGTCTCGGATTGCCAGACCTGTCTCCCCAGTGCTGCAGAGGAAGGTCTGGCTACACCATACATACCTTCTAGGATAGGAGGAAAAAACACTCTGGGTTGATGGCATTTCTTTAAACCAATCACAATCGCAGCGACGGGGGCTCTGCTAGAAAGTCTCAGGAAGGAACTTGTTCTGGTGGAACATTTGCAAAGGAAAAGGCCACACATATTAAATAAAGTTAACTGTTCACACATACAGTAACATGAGCTATGTAAATGAGCTGATACATGATTAAACCTCATTATCTCTTACCAGTGTATCTCTGTGTGGACTTCGTCACAGCAATCCCACCAATGTTGTCAATCTTTACCTTCATCTTCTTCATTCCCTGTAAGAACCCAGCGGGCCTTCCTTCTTCCACCATCCAAATCTACTTAAAAACTTGTATCCATTCTCAGCATGTAGCTTGCTAGTAAATGAATAATTAATAAATAAAATAAATGAACCAGCCAGCTACAATGAACTTCTGTGTGACCAGTAGCATGGAACAGTGAATGTTAGCGGAGTTGTTGTCCCATCCCTCTCTCGGTCAGCCCCCCTTAGGATGAATTTAAACTAACTGACTCAAGAGAAATAAAAGACCTGATCTCACCGAATTCCATGAAATTAACACGTCCCCTTAAGTCATGGGAAAGGTCGTGGGGGGGCGGGACAACAACGGGTTGGGTTTAGGAAAAGAGGAAGGGGACGGTGACACGCAGGACACGATCTCCGGTCTCCTGGGTGAGAGTCCAGTGTTGTTTGACCCCCCCACCAACCTCCCTATGCGGACCTTCGGGCTTTCATTCTACCGTTCTTAATGCCACGTCATCTTCTCATTGACTTTAAATCTGCGTTGTTTCTGTGGTGACCACACAGACCTCGACGGTTTGGGATAATTTCCCAGAATTCTGTGAGAGCAGGCTGGAAATGAAGTGATATTCACTGTCCCATTATCGTGTTGTTGTTCAGCAAAAACATTCATAGTCCTGTGTGAACAAAACCAATCAAATCGTCAGAAAAGCAAAATTCCAAGCCCCAGGGGTTGGTTAACCAAAAAAATCCCAGAAAACCCGTGTTCTTGTTTACCCATGGCGGTATCTAGTCATGCAGATGTGGTATTTGTTTTACTTGATATGCATTCTACTGAAGTCATATACTCTATCAACGTTCCTGACAAGGGTCCGTGCGTTATCCTGAGCAATGAAGACACTGTTTGTGAAAACAGATGTTGAACTTTTCAAATATCTATAAGCACTATACACCAAATTGCCATTGACCTCAAAAGTTATTTGGATTGAATAAACCCTTTGGTTAAGGATTTTAAATACATTGGCCCATAGTAATGGAAAACTAACTTTTAAGGAAAACACAGATTTTATCTTGAACAGATGTTCTCAACCTGCTACGGAAGCAGAGTGAACCAAAACTGCCTGGGAACTGTATATAAAAGCTTAGAGGAAAGTTCCCTATCTTTTAACATGATAATGTGGTATGGTAGAGAACAGTTAACAGGGCCTCAATAATTCTAGAGAAGCCACAAAAGCACTTAAGCAGTATTTCTGAGGAAAGCATTGTAAACAAAGCTGAGAAGATTATTAGTGACCCCCCCCCCATCCAGTATACAGCAAATTTGTATGGAACGTGGGGCCAGGAAGACTTCCGGTTCCAGGTTTTATGCACAGCAAGCATTTTTAGTTGTATTTGTCTATTTATTTACTTTTGTAAATGTAACTTTTGTAAAGTCACTTTCTATGAGATGTGCAGTCTGTTTTGTCCGTCTTGTAATGTCCCGTCTCTCGTATTCTTGGTGAAACTGGTGAAATGTGTGGACATCTGTGGACAATAACGTTTTTCTAGTTTTGTAGAAATGGCTTCAACAGGTTATATATTCTCTATTATGTACAATATACATTGATATCTTCTTAGAAAAGCTATGCAGATCTGTAGGAAAGACTTTGTCTACGTGAGTGCTGGTAGCTCTGCACCCCCTGTAGTCTGACAGGAAAAGATGCAGCTGTTATTGTCCTCTGAGAAGTGAGAACAGTGAGAACAGGGAGGGCGGCCCGAGGCTCCCTAAAATAAACAGGCTATCTGTGCAGCCCCAGGGCTGGGTCAGGGTCTCACTCCATGGTGGGACCCATGGTCCACAGCGCCTCACTACTTCACTGGCTCCAAACAGAGCTTTTGACTTGAATTAAAACAGTATTTTCAGTAAAATAAACAGCGGCTTAGTTTGATAAATCTTCCCGGTGCCTGTTTTTGTCTTTGAAAGAGTCAGTGTGCTGGAGATGAAGTCTCATTTGATTCACAGCTAGATGATCACACACCCTTCCAACAAAAGGTGTCCCTTATAAATGTTGCAGATCGTCACTATAAAGATATTTTGAGATAACAATATTTTGAGCTAAATACTCACATCAGCGTGCTTCCAATACCATTGCTAACATCTTTAGCAGACATAACATTTACTATGTTCGCCATCTTAGTTTGGCATGTTTGCATACCAAAACTAGCAAATTAGCAGAAAAGCCAAGGAAGAGTGGGGGCTGATGGGAAGGTCATAAGTTCTGCATTTAACATTTAGTCATATATCAAAGTATAGAGAGCCAAAGTTGTGGCGTCACATCGAAGCTAAACTAGCTTCGATGCACAGTCTCTCATTCAGCCTTACTTCATCAGTCTTTCTGAAAAATGATAGCCTTTACATGTCAATGGAAAATTGCCAAAATCTTTATGATTTTAACAAAGTTAAATAAGGATCACTCGATAAGCATACAAAAACTACAATGGAATGTCCTCTCTAACTGGAACCTTTGGGGACTGATAGGTGGGATTGCTGAGGACAAAGTATTTATTTTTATATTTTTACATTATTTATTGAACTTGTCAATGAAATTCATGCCAATTAAAACAATTTCCAATTATTCTACTGATTTAAAGGTGCACTATGAGTTCCTGCATAGCTTCAGCGTGATTTCATTTTTGTCTCAGTTTTGTTTTTAATCTACTTGGAACCGAAGGGACTATGTAGAAACTCATAGTGCACCTTTAAACATGATTAATAGCAATTTAGCGATTCAGCATTAACACACATTTTCTGCGGGCACCCAGATAGCTCAGTGGGTAGAGCGGGTGCCCATATATAGAGGTTTACTCCTTGGCGCAGCCGGCCCGGGTTCGAATCCAGCCTGCGGCCCTTTGCTGCATGTCACTCCCCCTATCTTTCACATCTTCAGCTGTCCTGTCCATTAAAGGCCTAAAATGCCCAAAAAATAATCTTAAAAAAAAAAAAAAAACATTTTCTGCTGGAAAGGCATTTTCTAGTTAGCTTTAGCAACTCATTTGGTTATGCTTGAATGTAAACGTTCATTAATATCAAAAAGTCATGCACTAAAGCTTTAGTCATTGTTAATAATTACAACCGTGTTCTGTTGTGAAAAGTCAAGTCAGACTGTTTGCAGCTGAATGTGCTAGGTTTAGCGGGTTCTTCTAGAAACAGAGGCTGATATTCAGGAATATTAGATGTTGGTGCTGAAGCGCAGGGTCCAGCTGGTACTTAGAGCCCGATGTTGAATACATTTTTGTCAAGCTCTGCGCACTGAAAACACTTGGTTTGGATCAGTAAGAATATATTGTTAGAAAGGATTTTCATCATGAATGTAATAGGTCTTTAAATGACAGGATGTCAGCATTTAGTTTAGATCCCTGTTGTTCCTAAGCCCAACCTCACAGAGCTACTAGCAGGGCTATAGCAGACTGTATAGTACAGAAATTGGCTAAAACCGTTGAGCCAGGCTCATCTTTTGCAGCAACAAAACGACATGCACCGGATTGCATTATTTAAAGAGGTTGAGATGACAACATACAGAAATGTACACTTCACACACCAAAGAAGGCACAGCGCACCTTTCTACACTCCCTCCCTGCAACCAAATGTCCACTCCTGAACAAAGAGAGGAAACACGGGAAGGAGGGAGACATGACAAGAACACAACAGCAAGAACAATGTCTGCAGCTCACAGACCAGACACACACACACACACAGAGGTACTCACACGGAGACCCAAGTGTAGAGTCAGCAGGCTGAATAGAGCTTGAAGATTTAATGAACAAAACATATATTTAAAAAATGTGTCCAGAAAACAGCAGGCAGATAAATCCAAAAGGCAGAAGAAGTTAAAACAGGAACACAGAGGCAAACTGGGTAGACTAAACACACAAAATCCAACACACAAATGACGACCTGACACTAGACAAGGAAAAACACAGAGACTAAATACAAGAGGTAACGAGAGAGAGACAGGTGACACTGGGGCTGGGGGACAGGTGAAACCAATCAGAGGGAGGCAGACGATCACAGAAGGCGGGAAAACACAAGACAGGAGGTGGAAGAAGACATAACTCGGAGAAAAACCGAGACTTCAAAACAGAACAGTAAACAAAACGGACACAACTATGACACCGGAACTAGACAAGAGGGACCAAACACACACACACACACACACACACACACACACACACAAACACACTAACACACACACAGACAGAAGTGAGAAGGCTGCAGCGTGGACTTCAAGGATCCAGCAATGCTCAGCCAAGGGTCCCAAGTCCTTCCCGGGGCCCCACCTACTGTATGCGAGCCGTGGAGAGCTCCCTACACACGACATCCATCTACACAATATTTGAAGATTTGTTCAGTGTTTGTTTCATTAAATAATTATCCATCTATTGAAATGTCAAATAGTCCCGGCATTTATCTCATGTTCAAAACAGGAGCTAGCAGGTTTTCAAGTCAAATCCCTTCTTTTTCAAGGGCTTTGTTGCAATAAATGTATACTTAGCTCTTAATTATATGGCGGATAACCACAGGTTCCAAAAGGGATTTCAGTAAGGTTTGTGACTCCTCCTGTGAACTCTACTTACAGCCAGTGTGAATATTGTTTTGAAGGGATGACTTTTCATCCAGCTGTAATAGAAGAAGAGGATAGAGCGGGACAATGTATCCCCCTGTGTTTTCCACTACAGGGACAATGGGTCTCAGAGGGCAGGAGGCCTCCACAGGCGTGTGGCCCGCCGTCCTCCACTGGCTCAGGGGACAGCTGTGTCTCGCTGCGCTGTCTGGCCCTGTGCCCCAGGACAGCAGTTGCCATAAACAAACAGTGCTGAAAGCTACTGGCCCGGTCCCCAGCTCTTTTCAAGACGGTGCAGCGAGCCGACTGACCTTCGGCCAGCTCACTCCATTACGTCGGAATAGATTTGAACTGCACCTTGAAGACTTCAGCTGAAACGCTGCTTGTCCAGTACCAAACAAGGGCAATGAGAGAGAGGATCCATTGGCTGCTAGGCACTTGATTTCCATATTTGCTCTATTACCTTTATTTTGTGACGTACTGGGGAAAAAAACCATTTCCTACTTGGCGAGTTCAAAGGAACAGCATTCGGCCCTCAAGCTGTTCGATGAAGTCGGAAACTTGGAGAAAATCTACTGTATGCTCCCAACTGTACAATCCCAACTCAAGGTCCAGCTACTGGCTTCATACCAAACATACACAACACCACTGAAGCTGAATAAAATGAATCCTAAGAGAGAGAGAGAGAGAGAGAGAGAGAGGAACTGTCATGACACTGCCCCGAAATGAGAGAAATTTGGAAAGGAGTCCAAAATGTGTAACGTTTAATATTAATGCCCAGAAGTGTGTGTCTGTTGGGAGCCAAAGTGGACGGACCGAAGTCCGCAGCAACACAACGCATGATACAACAACAACAATGGCATTCCTGTCTGTGAAAAGGTTTATTCAAGTGAATTGGAAAGAAAAGGAAATCAAATTGTTTTTGTTTGCATCATTGGCTAAAGGACTTTATAGAACTGGTAATGATGGAACGTGCAGCCTCAGCTTTACAGGGGTTTTGCAGACATAATGGCTTAGATGGACTAGGGACACTCATAATAGGCCCAAATAAGGGACATGGGGTGTGAGAGTGTGTTTTGACCTTTGAAGCTGAATGTTTGGTGATGTAATGATTTCCTATAGGCCTATACAGTATGTATTCATATCCTTATATTCTGATGTTGTTTGTTTGGGTTGTTTGTATCTTTTTTGTTATAAAAATGTTTCCAAAAAAGATACAAGCTGTTTGTTAGTAACTTTAGAAGTGCTTTCATTGTTTCAGCTTGAGTCTTTATTCTAGGATGAACGAAGCGACTGCTGGCTGTAGTTTTATAACAGACAGATCTCAGAGTAGTATCGATCATCTCCTAAATCTCTGCAGCAGAACTTCAGCTTCACAAAATGTCAAACTATTTTTTGAAAGTCTTCAATTCACAAAATCATTTTTCCTCCACTCCACCCACCATTCCACGAACTATCATGTGAATAAAAAACCTGATTTGCTGTTGATATGTGAGGGAGTGAGCCCAGAGAACACAGAGGATGTAGTCAGTCATGACTACTATGATACCGGCAGCTCATTTGGGCTTAACTTGGCTGAAGGCCAACTCAGCACGGCTTTATATTGCCTTCACATGCTGCTGGAAGGGTGTGGCCTAGGGATTACCAGCTAAATTATCCTTTCTCCCACAACCTTTTCCCTCCAGTAGCCTATTGTTTTTCAGTTATCTCAATACTCATTAGATTCAAATTCGTATTCTTGAATTTCATAACAAACATCAATCCCTCTGTGATTTGATATTTTTTCCATCATGTCGAATTGATGAACACACCAGATACACACCAAATAAATGACTTTACAAAGTAATAAACAAAAGAAAGAAATGATTTTAAGCCTATTTCCAAACAGTATTACATGAGTTCAGTACAATAAACTTCATGGCTGTGATTGCCAAACTGAACAAGACATTTTAGTTATTAAAAACGAGTGGGACACTCTTCATTGCATTAAAAGCTTCTGTTGCCAGTGATTCTGAAAGAAGCGTCTAATTACTTGCAACACATACACAATTATAAAGTGTGACTTCCAAGACAATATCCTAATCGTTCACGCCCTGTAGCTCACAGAATGCTTTTATAACCGGGAAAATGGTTCAAATAAACCACTCTGGTTTGGCCATCGCTGTTAGTGACCTCATCTAAAAGATGTTGGAGCAGAGCCTGTGTTTTCTCCCACCACAACCACAGCATCAGATTATTGACTTTGTTGATGGAAAAACACTTTCACATGCTGCCAAATGACTTCCAGTTCCGAATTAAAACACCTCCAAAGTTTTCTTAAGTATCTGCTCGAGCCCAAATCCTCTTTAGACTTATGTTTATTCTGACATTTAACGTCATTTTTGCATGCCAAACTAAAAAAACAGTGATTATACAGGCATACATCACATGGCTATAGTTCATTCATTCAACAAAAGTACATACATGAATGAAAACATGAATCATATCACTTATGTATAATGTTAGTTCCATGTTTTTGTTTAAATGTAAGAGTAACTATGTATGTTTCGTTAAAAAAACACAACATCAAAATGCTGATTACAAGTCTATACATTTTCAAATTCACAGTCAAAGTCTGTCATTCTGCACAGGATGTACTTCCACTGCCGATCTCTGAAACAGAGTACAAGACAAAATCAGTTCAAGGATCACAAACAATCACGCAGAAATGTTTGGTCTGCCATTAAATGCTGGTCCCAGAGGGTGGACTACGGAGATCCTTTCCTACAACTCAGCCAGGAGAGGATTAAAACAACCTTGTATATTTGTAGATTCTAGATCCTTGCTGCATGGGAGCAAAAGTTATTAGGAAACAGATGTTGTGAGCAAACCTCAGCACTCCACTAAAGGTGGTCTGGGCACCACGGATGAAGTAGCCATAAGACGGGATCACCATTTCCGCCTCTTCTCTGAAGTGTTCAGGAATGTCGTTGGTCTTCCTGTGGTGGCGAGTTAAGTTCAAATCAATAACCTTTAAAAGGATAATTTGACATTTTGGGAAAATAGATTATTTGCTTTCTTGCTGAGATTTAGATGAGAAGATTGATTTCACTGTCAAGTCTGTACAGTAAGCTACAGCCAGGAGACAGTTAGCTTAGCACACATTTCCATGTGCAAACAGCTAGCCTGGCTTGGTCCAAACGGGGGGACGATAAACTCTTATCAACATGGAGTCCCAACTGGCGAACTCAAGGCTGAGAAATAGTCTGGCACATAACCTCTGTCAAACTAGAAAGTTAATTTAACTCAATGTAAACTTCTGTTTGTGTAAGAGCAAAACGTGCATCTCTTTAGTTCAGTTGTGTGTGTTCGGTAGTGAGCTGCTGGTATGCAGATTTTTAAAACTTTGCACAGAACCAGGGCAGCTGCTAACCCCCCTTCGAGTCTTTTACAAGCTAAGCTAACCAGTGTTGCCAACTCTTTTCCAATAAAAGTGACTAGCACAAGCTCCAAAAATTGCTAAAAGTCGCCATGTAATGTCATAGGCTAATTTGCATATTGCTGACATCATCATGTATCATGTGCAAAAATCGTGTTGGTTGTGAAAGTTGATAACGTCTAAATCTAACGAGAAAGTCGTCAATTTGGCAACATTGAAGCTAAACATCCGCTGGCTTCCGCTTCATGTTTGACAAACAGAAACGGATGAGAGTGGGATCAATCTTCCTATCTAATGTAACTCTTTGAGAAAAAAAGGAACAAGAATATTTCCCAAAATGGCGATCTACTGTTTTAGCATATTCCTGTGAGTACGTACATGCAGGAGTAGGGACAGCGGCGTTTGTAATAGCAGCAGTAGAACTGCCATTCCCGGTCAAGAACAGATTCAAAGTACTTGCTTTGCACGCCTGCTACCAGGCCGTTGCGGGTGCATGTTGAAGTCCTGCAAAGACAAATGACACACATTCAGTTACACATACAAAAATAAAAAAAGAACACTGTTATCCCCCAGTCCTTCTTTCCCCTGCTTTCAAACAAAGGGAATTGGATTGTTTGAGAGGTAAAACCTGAAAATCATTTCAGAAAAAATGCTTCTATAATGTTATGAAGTATAAATACTGGTTTGTTGACAATGCAATTTTTCTGGCCCATAGACTTTGCTGTCACCACAACACATCCAAGAATTAAAAAAATATATTTGTCATGGTAACAGAGGCGCAGCCACCAGCCATTGAGCCAGTGGGGGTAGTTGTCCTGCAGGGTTCAAACACACAGCTATGTTAAAGAGAGGCAGGAGGCAGGGATAGAGTTCACAGTCACATGTCTTCAAAACAAGGGGGCGGGTGCAGTCAAGCTTAACTCCAAATCAATCTGAAGAAAACCCCAAAATGCTCTTCAGCCTAGAGCAAGTAACCTGAAGCAGATGTAATCAGCGATTTGTGTACTAGTGCGATCCAAGCTGCTGTTTACTTTGTACTGCCAGGATACAACTATCCCTCCAAACTGGGTTCTTAAAGTTTGATCCAAGTCCTTTAATTAGATCAACCTTTCTTTGCAGTTAGTTCAAAGTTTGTGGAACATGTTGATGTAAGATTGTTGCATAAAAGTGTTGAATAGTCCATATAGTTTTAGTGAATAACGTGTTGCAAAACCCAGGAAAATGCTGTAATATGTGGTCCAAAAAATACAATTTGATGTCTCTGAAGCACCTTTGGACATTGGCCTGTTGGAGGAACCGCGTTAAGATTCACAGCAGGAAGTCATGATCCCAGGAGCTGTCAGTGGGAGACACATACTGCTGGCCAGGGAGGACCAGGAGGACCTGCTTTGTTCCTCTGAATGACAGAACAGTGGATGGTATTCAACTTTTATGAATGTAACAAAAAGATACACATGTTGAACGTTTTTAGGCATTCTTTCATTTGGAGAATTATATCAAATGTGACTATCTTTTGTTAATGTGTATTACTTAGTGTTATGTTTGCATGCAAGGAGAAATGTATTAGTGGTAGGTTATTCAAGCAGTTTAGAATCAGTGGGAAATATCCAGTCATGCTAACCTAGCTAACATTTTGTTATTGGAGTTATGTTGCATTATTTTGTCAAGTGTCATTCAGTTTCATTATTAAACACATATTTGGTGTGGTCAACGTGTTGACCAACTTCCATATTACCTATTCTCACTCTAACCGGGTATTTGCAATGTTAGGTGGTTGGTGTTTGCGACCCCTCCACCCACTTCGACAGCAAGAGAAAGAGAGCTGCAAACCGGTGTAAACAGCTGTTTCTACACACCTACACCTGCTGATTTTCAGTCATTTTTGTGAATGCTCTGCTACATGTAAACAAATAATGCTTTGCTTTAATGACAGTTAGTTTTAGCCGCTAGCATCTAGCCTCGTCCAATGTGCTCCAGGCTCTATGGATTATTGATGCGTTTGTGACTTTTTCTCTCTCCCTGACCTGCCTTCAGACTCTGAATACAACACGGCAAAAGTACTTCACTCATACACTGATGTAAAATACATTCCTCAGTCTAGTTGTCATCTTATTTGATTTTTTTCTCCACAACCATCTGGGGACCCCCAAAAATGATCTTGCAACCCCCTTGGGGTCCAGACCTAGGTTGAGAATCACTGCTCTAGATGAGAACTTCCATTTCAACAACACAGGTGGTTTTGTTCATACAACAGTTTCAGCATCAACTCCACACAGACCTTGTATTTGTTGTCTGCTAACAGTGACCTTTACCAACCTGTGTTGTTAGTCAAAGTATGCCTAGACATACGCAGTAGAGGCACATAACATAACTTGATCTGTAGGCTCCGTCCTGTTGATTGGAACAATGACAGACAAATGGGCCTAAGATGTGCCTATGACGTGGCTTTCACGTGTCTGTGATAAATGTTCTTCTAAAATGTTTATCTGGGCCAAGATGAACAAATGTCCACAGCTGTTGTGCAGAGTGAAAAAGAAGCTGTAGAAAACTGCTCCCAGAGTGTACCACAAAACTTGTTGTCTAATCTGACTCTTGAATCTTGATCTCCTTACAGTGCATTTTGTATTATTAATGTAGTCGCATATTGTTCTGCAGCATTTATTTATACCACTGCTGGTTAAGTCCCTGTTAGCTAAGGCATGAGTGTAATGTTGTTTGCAATAAGATAAACAGGAGAAAAACCTAAATAAGGACACTGGTGTGGTATTCTCTGATGAGCTATGGGAGAAAGGGCTGAACAGGATAAAGTATGCGCTACCTCCACTTATTCAGTTTAAAGTCCTTCTGCCAACTTTGATAAATATAAGTCAGCTGACAGAAGTCCCAGGCATCTTTTTAGGTCCTGCTCCAAGCTCTTGAGGTTTTGGGTTGACATTTGTGCAGTGCAGTATATTACAACATGTGACAAGTGGCTCCTGACTGTCTCTCGGTATACTGGGCTGCTCCAACTTCTCTCTGGCTCTCCCCTCTGCTCATTCACATACAGTTCATCTGAGGGAATTCTGTACATCTCTGTGCTACAGGTTAATAATCATCCTACCAAGAAAACTGCTGAAATCCAACAAAAACAACAACAGTCCAGCTAACTTGGTATTTAAACTTTCAATACACTCAATCAAATACTGACAGAGGACCCACCACTCCATCCCAGCACGGCTGATGTCGTCCCACCAGCAGTCACTGGGCTCCCCCAGACCCTCAGGCGTGGGCTGGCACTCAAACGTCCACAGGCGGTCCGAGCCATCTGTCTCGCTGAAGTAGCTCCTAACGGCCACGAGGACCTCTCCATGGGGACACTGGAAGTTGAAGCTCTGATGGTAGCCGTTGACCCAACCCATGTCATGATGGTCGTGGGACTGAGCTGCCACTGTAGTCAGCAAAGACAACGCCAACACCAGAGCAGGATTCATGTTGAAGAAATCAGTCCGTCTGCTGTGCTTCCTCGCAGCTGCCTCACTTTAAACTCCTCCAGGTCTTTAGTTATCCAGATGTTTTGTAACCATGTGTAATGTGGTGCTCATGGGACAAATCCAAAAGTGGACCTCACTTGATATTTTAAGGTAGACTCTGAGAGAGAGCATTCACATAGTCTCACCGTAGATACGGGTTAACCTTAAAAGACAGCACTTTCAGATGACATGCAGTTCAGATATTGTAAGCATGTGTTTACCATCTATTACTCCGGCTGTTCTCTTTGAAACGGGATCAGGTTTTTTTCATGGCTTTTTCAATGTAAATGCTATTTTTGGACAAAAAACTACTTAATTTTATCATGAGCTTCACATGTTTTTTTACCAAACCGACATTATAAAAACATACAAAAATATGCATAATTTGTTGAAATTTTGACAAAATTGAATAAAGTGATATGTGGTGGGGATGTATTTGGTTATTCCATTCCCATTACCCAATTAATTAACAAACAAAAGCCATAAGTAACGGATAAGCTATGGCCAAGAACAAAAAGGCCAAAACGTATGCACACCAATTCGTACGATATCCTACGAAATTACAATGATAGCCGGTTGGTCATGTGACAACCGGTCACGTGACAATAACATTTAGCAGTCTTTACAGTTCAATTTAGCAGAGAAAAGGTTACTGTCAGCCTGTAAAAAGGGTTAGGGGTTAGGTCAGGGGTTAGGGGTTAGGTTAGGGGTTAGGGGTTAGGTTAGGGGTTAGGGGTTAGGGTTACAACATTCACATTCAAATAAACACAGAACACGTGCTAAATCCCGCTTTCTACCTGTACTGCATAATGTTTTACTTCAATTATATTTATACGGTCAAATTTTACCAGAAGTTATCACTTCACAGATAGAGGATAGACCACACTCTATAATTTACAGAGACCCAAAGATTTCCTCTAAATAGCGTTTGGTCCGACAGTGGCAGTGAAGTACGGAGCTTAGAGAGAGCCCCCGTTAACTTAAACAATACAGACATGATTAATATACTGTTGAATATTTATAATAAGTCACTGTGCACCTTGATTATGTTCATAGAAAAGGACTGAGTGGTGTCCTGCAAGTGTTGCCATGGAGCCAGGACTGTTAGAAAGCTGGAAATGAAAAGCAGATGTGCACTGTGGCTGCCAAACATTTATCTTTATCATTAGTGCATTTCTGTCCAAAAAATGTCATTTTTAAAAAACAACTCATCACTGGAGTGCAATCAAATAATTGGAACTTTTCCATTTACATGGGACTTGCATTCATACTGGTTATGATAATTCCCATATAATTGCTAACATTTTTATTAGTTGTCAGTAATTCAAAGGAGTTTTTGTTTTTTGCAAAGTCAGTAGCATCTGAATTCCTGTCCAGATCTCGGTTGATTGTCATTAGTCAGAGGCCTGGCTGCCTCCACTGTGTGATGTGTGGCACAGTGCAGTCTGTATGTCACAGTCAGATTAAAGTATGAATGGAGCCCTACATTCTCCAGGTGCCCACAGCACTGCTCTAAATAAGGCATTTTAAATAGACAACAGTTTCTATAAATACCTCTCCGTCCTGCTCCATTTGGACTTTTGTGGATCTTCTCCTCATGCAGTGACTCACACACTATTCCTGGAGATGTGCTGTTGTTTAATTTTAGATGCTTTGAGTGTGATCTATGACATGGGATCATATTCTCAGACACACCGTGATCAAATGGATTTCTGTCCTCACTAATCAAACGTTTAGGGAACTATTAGGTTGTCTTATAGGCCGCGCTGTTGTGACTGTTGCTTTCTGCTGTAAAGCAACAGTTCATAGGTTTGCAATGATGTAATCAATCGTTCACTATGAATTTCGATCCAGTATGCGTGACAAATGGCGGCTAAATGGTTTTGTTTTCTTTAAAACATGGCGGTGCGTGCGCAGCAAGAAGTCTATAGATGCAGACACTGCGTACCCTTGCTTTATATTCTCGTGAACCTTGACCTGGAAAGCTCTCCGTGGGGACACTTTAAGTTGAAGCTCTGACAGTAGCTGTTGACCCCGCCCATGTCATGATGGTCGTGAGAAGTTACCTTTCTGGCAGTGTTCTGACAAAGTCCCTTTCCTATATTTTTATTTGTAAGGGCCTTTCACACCTGTAGTTTGTTTGCTGTTGGAGCGATTTTCCCCTTGGTTTGGTTTCGTTGCACACTTGGAAAAACCCCAATGTACCAAATGCATCATCACAAATCAAGCAAGAACACAGGAACAAATTGCTATTTTGATGCACGACATCAAACAGCTCATGCGGCAGTGTTCAGTAGCCTTCATATGAAAATTATATCTCACTGTCACCATTTCAGTGTTGGCCAGGCTGTCCATTCAGCAAAATATGAGCAGCAGGATGCACTCCTCTTCAGTTGCCATCCGCCGTCTCTCTGCCCCCTGTTGTGTAAGTGGTGTATTGCATTTCACGTATCGGCCGCGACGCTTGCGTCTGCTGTGTAGACTATGAAAGGGAGCGCGTTGCTCACGTTGACTCTGTAACGGCCCTTACTAGACAACTTGCTGTTTGGTAATCAGGAGTCTTAATATCTGATGATACATAAACTCTTCATAATGCACACTGAAACTTCCTTTTGTTTCCACAAGAGAAATGTGCTACTACATTTATTATAATGGCAAATACAAAAGCAAAATCTTAGTTATTAACTAGCGGTTTTACACATTCACAGTGATTATCACTGTCATGTCTTTCCCATAGAGCCAGTCAGGGTAGCTCTGGTCTCTCAGCAACAGGACAGACTTTCATTGTCCCAGTGGCCAGAATGAGGTCTGTATATTCAAATCAGCGGGCATGAGCAGCTGCCAAGTAGATGGTGTCCCATTCAGGAATGTTTCTGCTAAGAGGACATCTTAAGGCTGTCTGTACAGAGCAGACCAACCTGGGATTCTTCCTACTGTGTACACAGAGTTTGGAAACGTATTCTGACTAACTAACAGTGGTGAAAGAAGTATTAACCACTGGCAAAGTCTGGCCTACTCATTTCTAGTGTTGCAAAGTTTAAGAAAATAGCCCCGATGACATCATCAGGTTGAAAGTGTCTTTTGGGACCCAAAGCCACAGGTGACAAAGCCCTCGTCTGGCTGTAGGAATTATGACTTTTGTCCGGGAGTAAGTCAGCTGACGCTCTCACAGAGCCACACAGTCCTCAGTGAGAGCTGGTCAGGGTGGATGGACTTTAACACGCGTTTCCTAGCAACAGTCAACACTGATTCGATAACCTTTACCAAGTTGTGTTTTTGCTTAAACCTGACCAAACCTTGACCGTACCCGTGTCCAATTAGAAAACGCTTTTATTTTTGTAACTGTAATTCATAATAGTTTTGAAAACTATGAAAACTATGTCATTTTGTTGTGTAATTTGGAGGACTTGTTGCAACAGTTATATAAACTTGGGTTTAGAGACTACACATCTAGAACAGAAAGCCTGTCTTAGAAGAGGTGGGCACTTTCCAGCCAGGAAGGGTCTCATAAAAAATAAGATCAGGCCCCCTGGTAGCCTCGGGGTTTACAGTGCAGATTTTGAACCACATTGTCCCTGGTTTAGATCTGGCCAGGGATCTTTTTCTTACACGCAATTCCCCAGCTCTCTCTTTCCTCATTTCCTGTTTCTCTTCTGCTGTGTTTATTTATGATTGTGAAATAAAAAAGACATAGCTGCATTATGGGATATGTAGACTCAAGTCTTTACGGAGATTGAGCCACACCAGGGACTAAAAGTCAGGATATATTGGTCTCTGCTGCTTGATTTTTTGACCATTTCTTTTGTAATGTTAATGTTGTTAATAGGCGAAGCATGCAACTTGACATTGTGCTGGATGAGTATGAAAAAGTATTTCCAAAACCATATTCCTGGATCTGATCTGAGGACGCCGGCAGAGCCAAGTCTCGGAGACCAGAGCAGACTTAGTAACGTCTTTTGCAAAACAATGTCTGATACTTTTAATGAAATGAACTGGTCCAGACCACTAGACCACAACACAGGACCTTCTTACTGCATTTACTTTCTTGCTCCCGCCCCCGGACATATCCAACCAATAAGAAGGCTTGAATTTTTTGTCAAAGCTAAACCACACAGTGTCGTGTCACTGTCATATTTTAAATTAATTATTTGTCGTCATTTTATTACAAGGAAACATTCTTACTGTGAATTAGCATTCTATTTCTTTTCTTTTTTAATCTTTTCCCATGTTTCCTAAGACGTTAACATTTAAATGTACCAACTGAGGTTTTAGCTTCTTGCTGTCATTGCGATGTATTTTTGCTTTATACGTTTCTTACACATCTTGCAGCACTGTCTAGACCAGAGATCTTCAACATGGGGTCTGAGACCCCCAGGGGGTCCTCAGAGTTACTGCACGTGGGCCGCCAAAATGTTCATTTTTCGAATGTCATTCAAAACGTAAAATATCTTAACATAAATCCAACATTTTACAGCTTAGTAGCTTATTATTCTATGCATTAAAAAGGTATAGGCCGCCCTACACGTTATTGTAGGCCAAGTTTAATATGCAACTTAAATGTTTACATTATATGTAGTTGGGGGTCCCTGATCCACCTCTCTCTCCACCAACCAGACCGCCGACCCTCAGCAGAAAAGGCAGTGGGACTGATCAGTCTCCCCGAGCTGGTCGAAACAGTGTCTCGGAACACCGAAGCAACGAGACGTAATATGTGTTTATAACATCAGGCGGCACTAATCTGTATTGAAAGCCGGCAGCTGATTGGACGAACGCATCACTTGGGTCTGTTTACTCGGGAAATTCAAAGCTGTCACGGTGTCATGGTGTCTCGTTCAGAATCCGATCTCATATTTTCCTGAATTAGTTACTGAAACGTGTTTCTGAAAACATTTTCAGGAGAAAGAGAGTGTCCGACAGGCGATTATCGGGCTGGCGTGTCACGGTCCTAAGGAGTCATTGGACCCCTGGTCTAGACTCTGGGGCTGTGTAAATCAAATCTGGATTGCGTTTCAATTTTGTCTCTGAACAATCATCCAAACAATGTACTAGACAATAACAATTATTTTGCACATTACTATAAGCCGGTAAAGTCTTATTTAACCCTGTATTCTGAATGATGCGTACCATGCATCTTTCCAAAAGTTAATGAGTAATCGTGCTGAACTGGTGGGATTTCAGTACTGCCCAGTCATGATTTTGATTTGTTTACATGATCAAGCAGCCCTAGTACAGTGTCAACATGATAATCTCTTAAATTTGAATGAAACCATCAAAACAAACTCAATCTAGACATCATAGGTCCTAATTATGAATGAATAGCCTGAAACTTCTAAAAACCCAACTATCTCTGGTATTCGGGGTTATGTAACTGCCACTGTGAGGATGTCAAAAGGTCCCCCAGCATGGCCCATTTTCTTACAAGACCTTTGCTGTTTAATAGTGCTTCACTGATGAAATTAAGGGGCCAGCCAAAAGGCCACCATAATAACGTCTACCAAACAAATCACTTTGCTTCAGGCTGTTGCATTGTGGTTGCTCGGAGAAAGTGTCTGAGCCGTGGCTGGCGAGGCAGGCAGGCAGAGATAAGCCTCACTGACAGCAGTGATAATGAAACAGCAGGAATGATTACCTAGAAAATAATAAAGCCCCACGTAACTCAAGCGGATGATACTCTGTTCTCATTTATTTTGCTATATCAATGCCAGAACTAGCCCCTGGGGCTTTAAGGATATTTCGAAGATACGCAAGGGTCAAAATGTTTGACTGATTGTAAAATCAACAACAGCAAGGTGTACATATTTATTTCCTTTTTCTTAAATGATCAGAAATGTTCAATAACTGCACATATCTGTTTGAATATTTTGGCATTCTCACTCATTAATGAAATGAGTGTATTAGTTCTGCTTGGAAAAGTTCAACAACTCTGTCTCATCTCCTCTGACAGACCCCAGAAAGTGAGCCTACCAGACCGAGAACAAACTCATACTACAATTTGAAGTCTTTTTATTGGAACTTGAATACGTTTCAATAATGCCCATGTATAGAGGTTTACTCCTCCGCGCAACAGCCGTGGGTTCGACTCCAACCTGCAGCCCTTTGCTGCATGTCATTCCCCCCCCCTTTCATGTCTTCAGCTGTCCTTTATCTTTAAAGGCCGAAAATACCCAAAACAAATATCTTAAAGATAACAATAGCCTTGAACTTGTTTTTGGTGTTGTCTGAGATTTAATCTTGAATTTGACCCTCTCACTGTGTTTTTTTACTTCATCAAAGTTAATTGGGACATTGTGGTCGCTTAGAAAAGCATTATTTAGCGTTCTGCTAACCAAGCTAGCCAGCTTCCACCAGTGGTAGCTGTTAACTTTGCTGTTCTGCCGTACATGCAGATGAGTGGCGGCAGTACCCGCAGGTCCGTGTTTGCCTGCCAGTAAAACTCTGCTGGAAATATGTTGATGTCACTGTACTTCAGGACTTGTTCTCCAAAAGAAGCAAGGAACACTTGTTTTGAATATTCTATTTACTAACATAAAATTTAGTTCAGTCTCTCTGTCATTTAATTGAATATCACTTTACAAACCTCTGTTATCTAATCCGAAGCAAAGAGAAGTGGGCTGAAATGATCCTAAATCACACAGTGGAGTGGAAATGTTGGAAGTGACACTGACTCTGCTAATGCTGTGTTGTTTTTCAGCCTCAGATGTTGATGTTATTCAAATGACTCTGACAGAAAATTAGAGGGTGCGAGCTATTTTCCTAATCCGTGAATTCATTTTCTTCCTGAGGCTCAGTTCTACTTTTGCAACATATTCGGAATTTAAATCAAAACTCTGGGTGTTATCTTCAAAGGCAAGCCATGTCCAAGGTCAGTTTTATGCATTCTGTATTCACTGATAACACTTCATTTCAGCTTAGAAACACCATAGTAGGTATGAAAACTAGTGTACCATATTTCCTACCCAATGAAACTGAGTCTTGCAGCAAATTATCCACAATTTACTTTAAACATGCGTGAAATGTAACCATTATCGGATCCTTGTTTGTCCTGGTTTTATTCATTCAATCCCTGCCCCCCACCCCCCTTCATTTCCAGATAACACACCTACACAGCACTTTCATTCCTCCACCGTGTTTGAAGAACTGGTTCAGTGAATACTGACAGACACCGAGCTGCATTTCAACACAGCTCCAATACAACCGTTTATCAACTGCTGGAGGTGATTCGGAAACAAGATACATGTCAACATGACGCCACAGAGTTCTGTCATATTTCACCAGTCCAGTTGTACAGTAAAGACATGTTGTGTGCACTGCGGTGATATCACATAAACACATGTAAATTATTTGTTCCAGTGAATTTAAAAAAAGAGAGCACTGTGAATATTGTAAGACGGTGATAGAATGCTGTCAGATATATGTATCTAAAATCAGTCAGGATGAGTGTGCAGGCGTTACTTGTTCTTCACTGACTCTGTTTTCTGATAGCCTTGCACGTAGTGTCCTCTCTCAATTAATCAAACCCATGTACAATCAATAACTGTTCAGATTCTGGGTTACTGTTCAAATCTGGCCTGCAGAATCAAAGGCATAATACAGAGTGGCAACAGTTGAAAAAAGTTTTGTTTACAAAATTATGAGTGGGTTTGAAGCCACTCTCATGCTTGTAAACTAGCTATGAAGCTGCAGCAGGCTCGCTGGTTAGCTTAGCATAAACACGGTGACACAGTGTTTATACAAAGGCTCTGCCCAAAGGTAAAAAACTGTCTAAAAGTACCTTTAAAAAGTGTAAGTACTCTGTCAGGGCTTCAGAGAATGTAGGCGAGGCTTGGACCCAAATGCAGTTGGAAGGAATTTATTAAACAAAAACAAACAAAAAATGTTCAGAGCATGGAAGAGCAAAATTTTACCAACAGGTTATCCAAAAAGGCAAGCAGGCCAGGAAACAAAGAAGGAGCAGGCCCGACCGTACACGACATGAAACGACACAACACGACATGACATGACACTATCTTAAGTAACAGCTTCAAAAATGGTTATGTTACACTGAGGATGTGAGAATTGTGCCTCTGTCATACCCACTGCTAATCCCAAAACCTCAAACTAGTTCCCAGTTAAAACATCATAATTAAAATCTCACCGAGCAGGTTTTTAGATGTATGCAGAGGATACAGATATAGATATTTGATAGAACTTCCCTGTCAGTTTACAGTCAATAGCACTTATGTTAAGAAACCTGTCAGTTTGCCTTTTGTCAGGGCTGCTGGAGGGTGGATTTGTTAAGATATTGAACTGAGCTAGTTGTTTTCTCGTTTTCAGCCTTTATGCTAAGCTAAACTAAGCTAAGGAAACCTAACCGCTGCACTGACTCTGTGGTTACCATAAAGATATAGGGTATTATAGCCAGAAGGCATAGTTTCCAAATGTTGAACTATCCCTTTAATACATACCAGAGCAATAATCTGGGTCAGCCCTGTGTGTGCATGGCCCAACATGTCTCCGTTTTGGTACGTTAAGGTTGAGTTACTATAATTTATGAATGACCGAGTACAGAAACAAAGTCATAGGATTTCTAACCAACCAACACATCACATCCATCATGTAGACTCTCCAGTGTTAAAACAACATATCAATAACCACTTTTAATGACATCACAACGAGACAACCCTGTTTAGTGAGAACACAGCGACAACCTCCTGATGACCCATAATCAGTCGTCTGACTTTAAGAACAAAGTCAAAAACATTAGGTTCCTAACATATCAATTATGAATGACTATATTTTCCATCAAGACAGTTAAATAGACGCTTTAAATAGAAAAAAGACAGAAAGCACCAGTACATTCTAGATTCAGAAAGATTATTTACATATTTTATAGTTGCAATGATAACAGAATTATTTCACTCAATCCATAGAATAAATGACGGAGAATAAGCGTGGTGGAGCCCGACTGTCTCGTAATGCACAACCGAACCCTACTGGTTATAATGGTGTATGAAAACAAACTCAACTCTTGCTGTGGTCACTGTATGGAAAATAATGTGACGTGAAGTTTATTGATTTTTTTTTCCTCGTAACTCGGACAACTGCTCCCCCATTTACCCTGCAGGGCATACTCTCCATCAGCACACTCCATAGCAGACATCCCTTATTTCCTACTCTGTCTCAGTCTCTCTGTTAATGTCTAGTGATAGGCTGTTGCAATTGCACTAAACTCTCCTGATCAAATGGCAATTTAATCTCTTGTCCATTATGTTGCAAATAAAGAGGCCGTACTGTACATTTTAAACGTTGACCATGCCAAAAGTCCAGGTAGTATCAGACTGTAATCAGACTGTTACTGTATGTCTCTGTCTAGTGTTTTATGTCCATTGATCTGCTGAAATAAGTGACACAAGCTATTCAAATTCATTTTGTGTGTAAAGTCCTTTAGCTTAGCTAGCTAGCTAACTAGCTTTAAACTAGCTTGGGTTGCACCACTAAAGGCCCTGGTAAATGAAGGTATGAATTAGTTTCATTTTTTATCTGCAGTCTCTGGTCTGGCATCGCCAGTCCTTCCTCCACAGCGCTGCACAGGAGGGTCTGGCTAGTCCACACAGCGTTCTGGGATGAAAGAAAAACCTTCTCTGATTAATCTGCATTTCTTTAAACCAATCACAATCGTCTTGGGCAGGGCTAAACTCCAGGCGGTCCCGAGCCCCGGTGCCTCTGTTTAATAGTCTCTGGAAAGAACTAGTTTTGGTGGAACATGTGTACATTCAGAAGTAGTTTTAGTCTAGCTAGCTGTCTGGATTTACCCTGCAGCGATCTGAGGACCAGTTAAGAAGTGTACGTCAACTTTTCCTGGCAGTACCCAAACCATGTGTAATTTGAAGGCTAGGAACAAAGGAATGCTTGTATGTGAATACAGCACAGGAAAAGGATCCAGTCAACCCAGGTTAAGAAGTACAAAATGGGTTTTCTTCCACTAAACACTGGTAGAGGACATTCCTGTTGGATAATCATGGTATTCCTCTCCCTTCTTGAGTCAATTAATTTAATTAAACGTTAGTAAAAGTTCATATAATTCAAAACACACACCATGTACTGTATCTAAAGGAAGATTGTGAAAGACTTGAAAGAATACCAACATATAATATGGATTATTGTCAGTATTTTGTAATATGATTTTGGACCTAATAATCAACAATAATTGCAACATACTTGATGAGTCTTGTGTTATCTAAAGTGAGAACTGGAGAGTCTGTACATCTTGAAATGGGAAGTATAGCTGCTAGAGTGAGTACACAGTGAGTGAAAGGCCGAGACTCCAAGGCACTGCACCGACAACATTCTCAGACTTGTTGTTTTTTGTGAACATAAGTTAATGAATAGAGGTCCTTGTGTTTTATAAAGAGTTAATTTTCATGAAGTTTATATACATATGTAGGCTGAGGTCTTATTTTAGCAGCAGATGCTGTTTTTGCAGTTGTCAGTTACCTTCCTCTGTCTCTGTGTTGGTGTTCTAACCTCTGGTGGATTTCTGAGGACTAAGGTAACCTGGTCCTCAGATCTCTGCAGGGTAAATCCAGACAGCTAGCTAGACTATTTGTCCAATCTGAGGACTATGGTTTCCTGGTCCTCAGATCTCTGCAGGGTAAATCCAGACAGCTAGCTAGACTATCTGTCCAATCTGAGGACTATGGTTACCTGGTCCTCAGATCTCTGCAGGGTAAATCCAGACAGCTAGCTAGACTATTTGTCCAATCTGAGGACTATGGTTTCCTGGTCCTCAGATCTCTGCAGGGTAAATCCAGACAGCTAGCTAGATTATCTGTCCAATGGGAGTATGTGGCATGCCTTGCTCTCCAGTGTCCGGACAGCACCAACAACAGTAGCATGCATTCTCTTTGTTCTTTATTCTGACTAAAAGTTGAAGACAGGTTAATCGCTGCCCTCCTTCTTTCAACATAGAAAGTTTTACAATCCAAAAACATTTCATCATATCAGTGTAGTCAATTAAAACACAGTTTAGAGTCATATACACATGCCACCAGACAGGCTACAGAAGGTCTGCTGTTAGATTTTCAAATGTACGCTTGGTGCCGCTCCTCGAGATGGGCAAATTTCATTACTCAGTGCCAAACCCTTAATCCTTTTGGATTTGGATCTGGATTTAAAGGCTAGCCAGAGCCTGTTTTGGCAGGAAAACCACGCCGACTGTAACTTGAAAACAATAGTTTGGAAGTTGAAGCCCTTTCCTCTGCCTCTCTTTCTCATCTGACCACATGAGCTTGCTTTGAACCGAGGTGTTTTGCTCTTCCTCCGTGTGTATCCACTGCGCTGTCAAAGAGCCAGAGTCCGGAGACTATCACCCCTCCGGCCCGCTGCATAGACACACTATTGTGGATGAGCTCTAGTGCAGTTCACACGCTGCATACCAGATTCCATCCACAACCTATCTCAGAATGCTGCACCTCCTGGTAACCTTGGCAAACCCTTGATCTGTGTAAACAAGGGCTGTTATCACTGCAGAATCAACCGTCTTACAAAGGAGAGTGTTACATTGTTTACTTATAACGGTGTGAAAACAGCTCAGTACATAACAGCGCTCACACTCCATTTGTGGAAGACTTAGGTGCGCATATTTGGTGGGGGGTTTAGGGGTCTTAATGTCCTAAATGTGATGTTTTCCAATAACAAATTTGCAATTTGACATAATTTTGGACCGTTATTATCGCCATATATGTGTCTAAAATGTTTAAAAAGCTAGAGCGGATATTAAATAAAAAACAAACCTTGTGCTGCCAAAAACGGATTGGGTGCTGCACTGCACGTAACCCTTAAAACGGTAGGGAAACGCCCGCATAACACTGGCACTTTCACTCAGGAGGGAACAGCATGCTCGGACGAAGGAAAAAAGATGTGGTTGACTGCATTTTGAAATGCGTCCCATTTGCAAATCAAAGAGGAATTTATACCAGAGGTGCTCTTTTTAATAGAATGAAATCTGGTTGATATCACTTTTTGTCTCACAGCAGCCATGGTGACAGCTGGTACTTTTATATACTGTATCAAGCAAACTACTGTTACTGTCTATTGCTACAAAAGCATTAAAGCCCTTCATGTGAGCCAGATGATTTGGATGTACCTGTTATAGTTATGTACAGTATCAGATGTAAAACTTTGTACAAAATAGTGTAACAAAACATAAATGCATCTATGTGTACATTTAGAGCAGTTGTTAATTTGCTTGACTTCCCACCCAGAGTGGAGAAAAAGTAAACTCACAGAGTCAATAACTCATTTCTATGATGTGTTTTTCAACTCCATAACTTTCAATGGTGAGTTCATGACTTTGAACTATGAGCTGCCAGGAGACTTGTTAACACTCACTGGGCATTGATTCCACTGATGATATCACAGTTTAATAAGAAACACTGGTAGTGTGACAGCACATTTTGTTCTTGGCCTGCGCTACATTTGAAGCAACTCTGCAGAAATTGTCCCTTCACTCTCCTAGCATGGACAAAGTTACTTTAACTTGTATTTATTTATATAGCACCTTTCGTGCAAGCATGCAACCCAAAGTGCTTCACAGAACAAAATCACAAAATCACAAAAATCGTTAAATTAACGCGGATGACAAGAAAATAGCTAGATTAAAATTGACAACAGCAGGACAATAAAAAGGAAAACAGAAAGCCTGTTTCCAGTATTTTTATGGGACACATAAGGATAGACTTATTCTGTACTGACAATGGCATTACCATTCAGCTCATTTATGATAATAGGAATGGAAATAGCTATGATGGAAATTAATATAATGGAAAGCACCTCCTCCGTGTGCAATCATGCAGCAATGTTTAAAATAAGTTCCTTTACAGGTAAACAGGTGGGTCTGAATGTACAGTTGGCTATAACAAACTTGTATTAAGCTATTTAACAGCACACCTGTGGTTAAGGCTAATTAGCTCAAATCAGTTTAGCCCTTTTAGAAGAAATGAGTTTATCCACCTTTCTATAGCGGGCTTTCCATCATTATGAACACTTAATGTGGTTGAGGAAATGTTATTTTTCGGAGCTTTGTCCTATACGTATATGACTGACAGCACATTTTAGCTCAATCTGTCACCAAATCGAGTTTGGAGACTCGAGGGACCAGCGGTTACCATGACAATGGCATCATAATAAACGTTTGGGGCAACTGCTCTCTGTACAGTCATTATTGAGCTAGCTCGCTACCTAGCCTGTTAGCAAGCCCCCCCCCCCCCTTCGTTACCTCTTACGCAAAAAGCATAGCCAGAGTGTGATTTGGTAGACTCAGCCCTGCCTCTTCGCGGGGTAACTTATTACGGGAGTTAGCAGGCGGAGCTGGTTTCCCTGAGAGATACATTGTATGGTATTATTGGAGGAGTCTGGTACGAAGCTGTCCTTTCGCGTTTCCTGTGGGGGACAGTTAACAGTCTGAGCTACAAGTAACGTTACCGGACCCGAACCGTTAAATCAAGCCCACCGAAAAAGGGCGAAATCCCCGGGGAGTTATTAAGATGTCGGGAAACAAAGACAGCGACGGAGGATGGAAGTCATTTGTGTGGAATTCAGAGAAAAGGGAGTTTCTAGGACGAACAGGGAGCAGTTGGTGTAAGTATTCCTTGTATTTATTTGACTGAACTTAGAAGCTAGCTACCGTTTCGAGACGGCGGTACAATGTCAAAGAAACAGTGATGGAGGTTAAGTTTGCTCGTTTGGCCGAGAGAGTGGAAACTGTCGGTGCCCTGTGGGGGGTTCCCTCGGCTTTCTGACTGCTGCAGAAACGGCAGCACCTGTTAGACCCGACCGTCCCTCACATGCTGCGTCGTGACTTCGCTCTTCAATGGAGGCTGTGTAACGTTAGAAGTTGGTCTGTCAAATCTGGACACAGTCATTTGTGAAACACGAAACGGGCGTATCTCAACGACTCGGCCTTTGAGACACGCCACAGGTCGAATATACTTTAAGAAAAAAGGCTAATTACGTTTCAAAATGAACTCGCTATACATGAATGATGTGCCCCCTTACATGCGTACTTTGACTGTTTGACGTTAGCTCATATGAGTTTGATCATATCTAAAGTAGACAATTTGCTTTATGGGTAAAACATTGTGAAAAGAAATGATTACCAAAGGCGTCGGCCATAACGTTACCGAGCCATTCATTAATAAACGTCCTTTATGAAAAGGTCATGTTGAAGGACAGGGACCGTGGGGGCCCAGGACTTTCCACTAATCCGAATGGTAAAAGTTGGGTTGGGTTGGTGCGTGCCTCATTGGTCCACCTCTTCAATGTTAGCCTCCTAATGAGAGTAGAAGACAACAGGACATTTTATTCATATCCATAATAAGCCGAATAGCTAATCTCTGGTTCCTGTAGAGGCCCGGCTATTCTGTCCCCCCACCCCTCCCTCCCTCCCTCGCTTTCACTCAAACCCAATATTAATGAATCCGGCTCTAATCCTTTTA
>NC_048415.1:23065575-23211342 GCF_013103735.1 Etheostoma cragini
GGGGGGGGGGGGTGCTCGCCTAATAGGGCCAGGAGTGGTTGTTGATTAGATAGGATCATTATACAGTACCCAATAAGCTCGCTAAACCGTTTAACACATTAGAAATGTACATTCCCCCGTGTGAAGCCCAGCCGTGTTCGGCTTGGTAACACGGAGCTGAACCGATCACGACTCACATGTCTCAAGGGCCGCCCCTTCTCCATCTGCGAGACGCTTTCACTCAAAGAAATGAGACATCGGTCGGCGTGTCTTCGCCAGTCCAAAGCGCTCACTGAAGCTTAATTAAAAACTCAAATACGTTAAAAGGCTACTTCGGTAAAGCTGCAGCAGTGTGCCTTCACAGCCGGTCCGGAGGAACTCAAGTCAAGGGCGAGTTTCTAGCCAACTTCCAGGAGCTACTTTTAGGTGAAATGTTTGACCACTAACGGTACTAATGGAGCTAGTAATGACAGCAGTCGTGTGGTTATGCTGTCAGGGTGCATCTATTCCAGCTGTTGGTCTCTGTCGTTGGGGGGGGGGGGGGGGGGGGGGGGGGGGGGGGTGATGTCGCACTAACTAAAAGCGAGCGAGGTGGCTCTGAACGCAACAGGTATGCCCGGGCCGTGGCCTTGGGTTGGTGAAACCATCGCGAGTCAGTTACAAATGGTTAATGAATGCTAGATGATGTTTGAATGAATGTTTCCTGTTCTCAGTACGTTAGATACAGGAAACGATGAGCGTCAGTGTCACGCCGGTGGCCGCGGCTCGTTGTTTCCGTGACATTTAAGTCACGTCACATGTCTGATGGGTCAGAACATGTACTGCAGGGCTGAACGCGTTCGATAGGCTGCAAGGAAAACGTCAGTAAAAGTGGAGAGACATCAGTCTGGTGTGAATGTGTTTCTCCACAACACGCTGCAGCAGTCTGGTGGGGGAGGTGCTCTCCATTCAAACTCTGCCTGTCACCACCAGTAGGCCACTTTCTGAGCTCTACATGTCTGAGTAAACAGAGTTCACATCCGGCATTTCTGCCTACAAAATGGTGTTGTGAACTTCTGTCACCAACGTGCACTCACAAAGAACCAATGTCCTGTCTTTTCAGTAAAGTTCAGATCATTGTCTATAACTATAAGCATGCCCCTTTGATGCCAACATAACTGCTTTCAACCAGCTAGGAAACGTTACTGATAGTAAAAGAAGGGCCTCAAAGGGCTTTCTCAATGAAACAATGGCTTCACATCATCTGACACGCCTGTTTGCCTCCATCTCACATGCATCCATGAGGAAAAAAATGAATTTGTTTTGCAAATACTTCTCAGCCATAAAACACGTGATCACACAATCGTACACAACTCGCCAGCACGATTGGCAGTGCATAGTTTTCCTTCTCAACAGGTGCATCTCACAGCAAGCAAGCGTGCTTTGGTGGCCGATGTGCTCAGAAGACAATATGCATGTATGCTGGTAGCCGGTGCTGGGACAACCGGCAGCCATTTAGGAATGCAAGGCTGTCTGTCTCCATTCTCCATTCAACCTTTTCTGATCATGATCACGTGTGCTGCAAACACTACTTGTGTGTTCTTGGTGTGCTTAATGGCAAAACTCAGAGGCATGGGGAGGGCGAGCCCAGTAAGCCAGGGGAGTGTCCGGCAGGCTTCTCAGCTTACAGTCTGTAGCGGGAGATAAGGCTGTGGAGTAGGCCTAGTTGACGCTGGATGTTATCACCCCACCAGCCTGATTTCACAGTGGGTCATTTGTACATGCCACTGGAAGCGGGAAGACATTTTGGGAAGGTGCCACAACAGCGGCAAATACACAAGGAAAGGGAACATTCATGATTGTCTGATGGTTTTCAGGAACCCAAAATCTGAAATGAAGCCAGAAGATTGGCTGTTACTGTGTCAGTGGTAGAAAAATACAGAATATGATTTAATAACCAAAGGCTTGTGTCGTATACAGCAGGTAGCCTAAAGAAGTTTAGTTTTAGGTTTTTCCCCCCCCCATTTTATGTCAAGGCCCTATGTTCCCATCCATTCCAGAAACATACATTAGCAAAAAAATGTAATCTTTCCATTAACTCAAAATGTATGTTAATATATGAAATAGTAAAATTTCTCCCAGAGGTGCAATGGAGATCAGATGAACCTGTTACTGCAAAAAGAGAAGTAGGATCAGACTAAACTCTAAATTGAGGGTGTCATTCTAGCTTGGGTTGTAATCTACAACGGCTTAACAGTCCAAGTGCACATTTAACTGTTGACTTATCTCTGTCCTACTTAACATGACTAAAACTAGGAAAACAAGTAACACTAATAACAAGTTTGAGTCTTCAACAATGGAATGAATAAAGCCAGAGAAAGAAAAAGTTGAGTTATGTGAAAACAGTGTGTCTATATGACAGACCTGTTGTAAGCGGCGAAACAATGGGGGAAGGGTCTGCGCGACAGGAATGACTAGTGACTCATCCTGTTGAACTGAGGCTGCAGCCCTCCTGCTGCTGCATAATTGGAGTACATTCTAAGTTAGGTTGAAAAAAGAAAACCCACATGGAGTCATTGTTGTTCTCAAATGGCTTCCCTAATGAGAAGAGAAAGGTGGTGGCAGATTGTGGAAGATCTACTGTATACAATACACACTGTTTTTCTTTCGCCTGACAGCGTTTGAATGCTAACAGTTGTGTATTGTTTGTATTATGTTGTCTATTTAACTGGAACATTCACTTATTACTCCACCGTGTTGAATCAAGATAACCTTTACTTGTTTTAGGTTTGTTGGTCATTGAATCAAATGAATGTGTTTCTCTACTGCAAAAAAGCAACCATTGTATCAACTTTTCCCTGGTCCAAGGTCTTTAAATGTCTTATTTTGTCTGACCAACAGTCCAAAGCCTAAATATATCCAGTTCATATTGATATTAAACAGAGAAAAACTGCAAATCCTCACATTTAATGAGCTTAAGTCAAGAGAACATTTCCCGCATAAATTACTGAAAATAATAATGATCAAAATGGTCGCAGATGAATCAATTAGTCTATTTTTGGTTGTCGTTGTAATCCTTTTACGTTGTGATTAATAAAGTGTATCGTTTCCCCTCTAGTTAAAATCCTCCTGTTCTACTTGATATTCTATGGATGCTTGGCTGGGATTTTCATTGGGACCATTCAGGCGTTGCTGCTCACGTTAAGTAACTACAAACCAACCTACCAGGACAGAGTCGCTCCCCCAGGTAAGTAATATATTCTCTTTTCTTTTTTTTGCCACTTTTAGTGATCTGCTACACTAATGGATGCTTCTGTTATGGCTAGAGCAAGAGTAGCTTTGCTTTGGGCTCTATCACACTGATCAGAAAGGGTTTTGTCTAAGCCCCTGGGATGCTGTGGCCTTCTGTGGTTCATGTAGTTAAAAATGAGTGTTGGGGGTGCGCCTTTAAGCGGCTTCTCATTCAGAGGTCTTTCTGACCTTAGATAGGTTCAGCCATTTTGTCCTTCACTCCTCTCAGCCAGCCAATGTTTCCACCCTCAGGCTACAGGGGAACTGTTGTAGCTTGCACCCATTGTGACTGAAACGATTCATGTGTGCTAGGATTTTGTCACCGCCAACGAGTTTACACATACACGTGTGTGACGGTCCAAGTTTGTAGTTCATTCTTTGTAAGAAAAAAAAACCCGATTTTGTTTTGTCTCAGCTTAGAGGCCCCTAAGCTTGTTTTTCTGCAGAAAGCTTCTAATCTGTAATCTTGTGAGAACATCAAACACTAGTACAGTCACATTACGAGCGTTTTGAAATTTCCTGAAAGCTTGGAGACGGTGCAAATTTTAATACCCAGACTTGTCTCGTTGTGCCAGTACTTGTTTGCACCGCACATGCTGTAGCCTTGGCGGTATTTTTAGCCGTCATTGTAAATGACTGGCTTCATGGACACGGGTTAGTTTGTCTGCCGATTTGTCTGCCAGCCGTCCACGACCGTTGACAATCAAAGAGCAGCCTGGAAGAGAAACAAGTGGGGAGCGCTTTGAGCTGAAGTGAGATTCCAGTAGTGGCACGATAAAGGAAGCAGTTAGGGAGTTGTTTTTTTTCCCCCTCAGAGCTCAAGCCCGCCTCTCACTCTGGGGCTAAAAGTTTCCATTGTGAGAGAGACACACGTGAGAGTGGATGGGTGGGGGCAGGGGATCGGTGAACTTTCACAAGCCTCCGCTGAAATTCAGATTACTAAATGTTACTTCTCTGCATCTCAAATAACTTGAATCTTCCACAGAACTACTGCAACAAGTAAACCGATCCAGCACAAGGCTGTGAAAAGGCTCCTTAATGTCATGTTACCTTTCTCTAAATGCCACGCATCACTGAAGCCTTCTGCACAAGCGCCGTGGAAAAGTACAGCTATACAGAGCTGACAGGGACCATCTGAGGAAATCCCCAGGACCCTACATTGTGTGTTGTCCTAAGACAACAGACCAGCGACTCTCTCTGGATTCTACAAAGAATAGCTCACATGATACGCAGTGTAGCTTCTGTCAAGAATTCACGTTCAAGTTTTGCATTTAACTCCCCTAGAATCAATATTGCCCCTATTATTTTTGTTATCTTATATCAAAAATAATTTGTTTTACAGGTCTATCACACACCCCGCGCTCAGAAAAATCTGAAATTGCTTACACCAAGTCTGATGAGAGTACGTTCAAGAAGTACACCGACGCCATGAAGACTTTCCTTGAGAAGTATAATGTAGAGAATCAGACTGATCAGATGAAATTCGAAGACTGTGGAGGCAAGTATAACATATATATTCATACAGATCCCTGATTAGCATGTGACGTTCAAGATTTGTCACAAATATTTATGTATTTAGATCTGTTAACAATTTTCTAATAATGAACATCTAACACTTAAATTATTTTATTTTATCTTAATTTGATGTAAATACTCATATGAATGCAGTGAAAAAAAGAGTCTGTTTAATGTATCATATATAAATATTTTATATATATATATATATAGATATATATATAATGTGTTGTTTTATTCTGTTTTCAGACATCCCTCTTACATACAAGGAACGTGGCAATCTGGACGGTGAAGAAGGCCAGAGGAAAGCTTGCCGTTTCCACAGGTCTTTGCTTGGTAGCTGCTCAGGGGAGAGCGACCCCCATTATGGCTTTAAGGACGGAAAGCCGTGCATTATCGTCAAGCTTAACAGGATTGTCAACTTCAGGCCAAAGGTAGGTTTACTGCACACTTGCAACATTATAGCTTTCATTTTTGTAGGAGCATTCACACCAATAAAGGCCCAAAGGTTTGGAGTAAAATGAATGAAAATGTTGAAAGAAACAAACAAAACGCTCATTAAACTTGTAAAGTTGAAATGTGTAAGAAAAGTAAAGTAGTTAACTAGCATGACGTGTCACCCACCAACAACTTGTGTAAAGCAAACTGTTAGCTTAGTCAGCAAAGACCCTTCGTTGTCAGATGTGTTATATTTAAATATTTTAGAACTTTCACTACTTTATAGAAATAAGCAGCACAAAAGCTACTAGGGATGTAAATCAGCCTTATTCAGAAGCAATAAATCAGGTACTACTCAAAAACATACATGTAGGAAATATGCATACAGTGGACCGGTTTTTAAAATGGTTGACATACTTTTCATGCATTCAGCTGCCGACTTACTACAAGTTGGATGTGATGGCTTTTTCAGTTTTAATGTCACTTGAATGCAGCAAAGACTTGCTCCATTTCTTTAAAGGGGACTTCCAGCGATATTACATATAAATCATCAAAGTCTGATTAAAGGCGTTGGGTAGTTCTTTCACATGTGAGAAAAGTGTCTCCAGAGGGAGCTGTGTGAATAAATGTCCTCAAGTGATGTCACTTGAGTCGGCGTCAGCCGGGGTTGAAAACTACATTTTGAAAATGACAAAATCTGGTGGTGTGGGGTTAGACAGACACCTCTTTCCAGGCCACTATGGCCCGCTCCTCTTCTTCGCTCAAGGCTATCTTAGCTGCCACTAGCATAACACGTGAACAAACTGTCTTGCAGTCAGAGTTGCATGGTGGGTAATGTAATCCAACTATAACCACCAGCTGAAAATGTTGTTCATCAACCAGTGTCTCGCTTTTCTTTAGGCTCCTTCTAACAATCAGTCCCTACCAGAGGCTCTGCAGGCCAAAGTACAGCCCAACCTGATCCCTATTTACTGCAAAAATAAGGTACGTTTGGTTTGACAACATCTGGCCGTGACGTATTACTAAATATGTACTAGTATGGGTTTATGTTGTAAAAAGGTTCGATTTTAATTCATATTCAATCACTTTGTTTGCAGAGAGAAGAGGATGAAGGCAAAATTGGAGAGATCAAGTACTATGGCTTGGGCGAAGGCTTCCCTCTGCAGTACTACCCGTACTACGGCAAACTGCTGCACCCCCAGTACCTGCAGCCTCTGGTGGCCATTCAGTTTACCAACCTCACTCTAGATCAGGAGCTCCGCATCGAGTGCAAAGCATACGGCGCAAACATCGACTACAGCGAGAAAGATCGCTATCAAGGACGCTTTGATGTTAAGTTCACAATCACCTCGTGACCTCAGCCATGATGTGCACTCTCATTTTGAAAAACAAATAAAATGTAGAGAGAATAAAAAGAGTTCAGATAAACCCCACTAGTCTGTGAACATTCATAATATACAGGACCTACACTTAATCTGTGTGCTTTACACTAGCTTTTCTGTGCGTTTGTCGAGGATTAGAATGTAAAATACATGAGTAGCAATAGCAAATATTTATTCTACTGTACATGAAAATATTCCTTGAGCCATGGGATGTGTTCATCTATTACTGTAAAACCGCAATTCCACTACTGACGTGTAGCGAGCTGTGTTCCTGTCCCCAAAGTGTTAAATCGGTAAAGTGGTTTCGATATATTTTTGGAGTGTCCAGTGCTGTAGTCTAGTCCTGTTGTAATCTCTCCTGTTTTATGTCAGCTTTAGTGGTCCAAAGTGTGTGCGCGTGCACCCGTCTCTGTGTGCAGGTGTTACTTTGTGTGTGTGTGGAGTGTGTTAATGTGCTTCTCTGACTAACTGAATACTAGCACGGTACTCTGAACTATTAAGGCCCATGTTTGAGTAAATGACTGCGCTCCATAGTTTTTGTGTTTCTTTTACCCAATTTGTTCAAGTTGACTGTGGAAGGAAGTGATTTGTACACCTTTTTATTTGTTCACCTTAGCTGTAGGATATGGTTTGATGACATTTCTGTTTAATACACTTACATCTGTTCATTCTTAATTCATAGTGTAGAGCTTTGTGGGTCCAGCCTAGAAGACCGTGGCAACTCAGTACTTTGAAATCTGTTTTGCTGGAGACGTCACATGATGTGATGCAACTTACTATTGAATGTTTTAGCCATTTTCATGGTGGAAGAATTTTATATTTATGCAGTTGTACATTTTTTTCAAAGTGTAATGTATGAATCAAATACCAAAGTCGCTGGTCAGAAAGTTAGAGAATATCAGAGGCAATGCAGTATCCCGTGTAATAAGATGTTTAGTTGGTGTGAAAATACTTAATTCAATGTTGAAGATCAAAACACTTGTCAGGAGTCTGCTCTTGTCACTTTATTTAATCTGAATAAGGCTGAAACAATAAACAGAAAAATGAGACAACTGTGAAGTCTTTGAATATGTAGTTACATGTTTTCTTGTTCCAGTCACTGGTCCAAAATCTTGAAGAAATATTGCACCTGTAAAAAAAAAAAGACAAATTAATGACAGTACCGACTGTATTATAACTTAAGAAACAGATAACAATCAGACAGTCCTTCCACTCTGATATCATAATAGTGACATTGTATTATAAAAATATTTGATCAGAAATAAAAAGAATAGTGACGTTGTAAAAGTTCAGAGTACATTTTCCTCGGCACAAGCCCTTTCTTGACCACTTTGTCCCAGTCCTGGTAAAATGGCAGCTCAGTCAGTCACAGGCTAATGTTTAACAAGGAGGCATTTGTCCAGGCAACAGATCAGGAGTGAACAATGACGCTCGGTGGGGCAGACCCACTCCCTACAAAACAATGGTTTTGTTTCAAATTCCTCTGCCACTCTTGTTCTCCTCAAAACCAGGGCACGCTAAGGTTGCCCCAGCCCACAGAGCAGAGTCATAAGACCCGTCTACAGACACGGCTTCACAGAGTCGGTGGTTTTGTGATTGCCTAAATGAAAGGTAGTTATTTATGCATGGACTGAAAGACCATGAGGAAACCTATGTGTAGGATCAGAGGATCTACACAGATGAAATATTGTGGGTGTATTGTACAGTCCATGGTGGGTACAATCAGTGACATACCACCCACCTCCAGAACACCGTCTTCAGGCATGTCTGTGCAGTGGACTGCGTTTTTCACTTTGTCTTTGCCATAAAGAGCACGTAACGTGGTTGGGCGAAGATGCCGTGAAATTTCCTGTTGGATGAAAACATCTTCATTAGGATTCCTTTGCTCATAACAGACAGAAAATGATTTTATTAACCGTGAACTCAGCGTGATAAACATGGAACTAAAAGCAATGACATGAAATGTATAAAAATGCACCGGTGGATGATGCAGCGGCGTTTGAAACTGAACATTTTGTACTTTTGCATGATGTTACAAAGACAAAGTGATTACTCAGCAACTGGACATGTGATCTTGTTGAGGAAGTGATAAAACACAGACACTGAGCAACCTCAGCAACTAGTGGGATTGATTACCACTGCTTCCTATTCACATTTCAGAATTTAAGAAATTTTAACTATAGCATAATCTCCATCTCTTGCTATAATTTTAGAACAGGTGTTGATACTTCTCCTTCAGTTCTGCTAAGCTAACAACATGATTTCCATGATTAAATTACATTAGTCCAGATAACAGTTTCCATACATTCCCATATTAGCTCTCAAACAAATCAAACCCACTCTCCTTACCTGTAAATATTGTGGCATTACTCTACACAACAAATAAATTATGGAGACACAAAGTTCTCCTTTTCAAATGATAAGCACTTTTTTTTCTCCAGCTTTATCTTAGGTGTGTGTCTATTTCAACATCAGACACTGCCAGGGTCATAGCCAGGCTCTCTTTGCATTTTGCTCCTCCTGGTGCCTGCAGGAAATACAATTATTAACTTCTAAAAGGAACGCACAGTAGGCATAACGAGTGGTCCTTATGAAATAAATGATATACATTGGTAGAAGCAAATCATGTGATATTTTATGCTTTCACACAGGCATGTTTGATCTTGTTAGAGTGGTTGGATCAACATCGAAGCAAATATAATTAAAGCTTATCAAAGCCAACCCTGTAACAGAACCACTTTTCTTCTTTAATTAGAGAATCAACAATATAACAAGTTACAAACACATTCACGTACTGTAACATCATCTGAGATTTATTTAGTCACAGATTGTGGAGGGAAAAGAATCGACGGCGTCTTACAGGAGAGCAACATTTCTTGTGGTTTATGAAAGCACACCCAAAAGGCAGAAACTGGTTTCAAGGTCATACAGCAACCTAATAAAAATCCTTGTGGAAAACAAGGATTAAATGTTTGGTTGTACTCAACAACATTGAAAGAAGAAGAAAAAAACACTGCAAGGTTCAAGGATCTCGGGAACCGTAGATCCCCTGGGAACTACGGCCTACCTGAGTTCTATTTTAGCTCTTTTCAAAAGAGTGTTGCTAAGGATGATTTATGTATTTTTCCTAAAAGGCAGGAAAGAAACATCACAAACAAGAGTACAACAAAATAAAATATAAAAATACATTTTGTACAACAAAAAAAAGGTTCAAGATCTATAACTATAAAATGCTTTATGGTAGTGGGTTTATAAACAACTGCTTGTACAATGCGAGTGGCATAGCTCTAGGGATGGCAATGACTTCAAAATTGGAATTCCTGCACACTTTGGTTTAAGTCCAAATACGTGCTAAACTATGGCTTTCCCATCAGCCTCAGCTGTTTGGTGCTGATGTTAGCGTTTAGCTCTAAGTATTGCTGTGTCTAACTGCGGCCCCACAGAGCTGCTAACATGACTCCTCTACTGTAGCTTTTCGTTTTGCAGTGTCATTATCAGTGACAAGAGGGGTAGGGTAGCTTTGTTTAGCATACCAAATGTCTTGTAAAACATTTTGTCGTTGTAGTCCAGTGGTTTTGATTAACACTACAGGAAGAGTTCACAAAAAAAGCTATTTAAAACTCAAAATAAGATATTATTAGCTGAACGGTAACAGTTTTTTTTTAAAGTGCTATCATCTGGCTAATCAATCAATCTTCTGACTGACACAATCTAATCGATTGATTGCCTTCTTTCTAGAAGGAGAACCAGGAATAACAATAACAGGACTCCTAATGTGGCCATTCAGCTGTGAAACAATCCTTGTCCATTAGATACTTGTCTGTCGAGGGTTTCTGTCTCAGGAAGCTAATCACAGCGACCTGCAGACACTACCTATCTGCAAAATGCAGCAGCTTGTGTACGTGTCCCATGCCACAAGAGACTAAAGGCAGTTATGGTAAAGGGGGAATTAGGGAGTGATTAACTTAGTGATAAAAGTATTTTTTGCAAAGCATTGATCTCTGTAATTGCATTAGCTGCCCATGGGTGATGTCAGAGTTTAATTTGATTTGAATGAGTCCATAGTGGGCTAGGCCAATGTTCATGTAATGACTGCTGGCTTTTGTGGACAGTAATGGCAAGGGCAGAGTGACCTGGTGGTCGCATGACCGTCCACAAATCCAAAAAGTCTAACGTCTTGCACCGCTGACTGTCCAACACGGTCAAAATGCATCTGGCTGGCAGGGGGTTTGGGCACTTTTTCTTTTTAAAGGCTCACTCCATTTCAATCACTACGTTATCAAATGATTCTGCTAACCTTGCTCTAACCACTTACAAACAATTTATAATGGATTTGTTTATCTGTACTGTATATGAAATAGGAATACAAAAGGCTCCCAATCAGGCACAAATTAAAGCTCTGTGAAAAGTCATATCTTCTTCAAGAGTAGTCATAGTTTCTCTGTAAACTCCACTGATGTTACAGAGATTGAAAGGAGCAATGCCAATATTTAATTACAATGCTCACCATTAGGTTTAATCAACAACAACAAAAAGAGAACAAAGGTAAAATCAAGCATCATTCTATTCTAGTCAGACGGATCTTTTAAGTGCACTACAGTGCACTAAATTTAGCATAGTGGCCACTAGGAAGAGCTCATATCTTTTTCCACAAAAGCATTACGCTGATGGGTCAAAAATAACTAACATGATGCACCGGTAGTATCTTAGTCTTGTGAAACAGGAAGTTCAGGCCTATTTGATCATCTCTTACACTCATCATCTACTGTAATACAAGGTGAGGCAACACAGCTTGTTGTGACCACCATTCGCTGCTAAGAGAGGATTGTAAAATACCACGTAGAAAAAGGAGTTTCTCTGCTTGTTCCTTTCCAGCAGCCCAGACATGTAACATTATACCCACATAACTAAGGAATACCTCATCTATCAAATCCTTCTCCAAATCCATAATTCTGTGTTGTTGATGATGTGTCTTAATGTGCATTTCTGCACTTTCACCTGTGTCTATTGTATATGCTACTTGTGTTGTATTTTTCTCATGCCATCAACATGCCAGCTGTCATGATTTGGAATAGTGGTTGTGTCATTTTACTTGTCTATGCTGATCTGTTCTTGTTTTATGTGAATGTGTTGTATTGTTGTAGCTTATCTAATGTTTTAGGCCATCAACCTGCTAGGGACTGCAGATGAAAATTAGCCTGCATGGATAAATCTGGCACATGTACATGTTAAACTTTGAGCTCATGTTAATTAATGTGCGTTGTCCCTTTAAGAAGTGTGTCGAGGGGGCCCCACATTGCTTTATTAAGTTACTGATTTAAAGGGAAAGTAATGGAACACTATGGAAGAGGGTAGAGAGTACAGCCTGGGTCAAAAGGACTGGCTAACAGAGGACCGTTGTGTCTCTCCCCTCTGATATCAGGACACATCACAAGACACAGCACAATCTTGTGACTGAGGCAGCTAAGGGTGTGGAGGTGTGAACACATGAGTATCCTTTATGGCAAGATAGATGACGCCTAGTTAAAAGCTTAATATCTCGTATCATATATTTTAATTCTTCTGTACTTTTCCTTGAGGATTTAATTTATCTACCATCAACTCTATGATAAAGTGTGTTTGAAGTCACTTAATGAATGAAGGAATGAGTGGACTTATCACAACCTTAGGTTCTGCGACTTGAACAGCTGAAAGTCTAGACCTTGATTATAAGACAACCCCACTTTTTTAAAGGAAAAAAACCCTGTGTTGTATTCAGAACCATACTGTACTTAACATTTTGACCTGTTCACACAGTTTACAGTGTTTGTCCAGTCCAACCTGTCAGCCTGATAATGACGTCTATGATGTCTTCACACACTGCACTTTGGTACGTAGCAGAACAATGTTACATGGACACACACACGACCTGTAGGTGCCCTCATCAGCTAGCCTCTTACACACTGATCTAGCCTACACCAGTTTGTCTCTGACATCTCAGTGACTTTCCATTTATCTTGTGTATCAGATGACTGAACACCACTGAAGGGTAAGGTGAGTGTGAGGTTGTGGAGTTATGAAACTGCTTCAACTCCCAGTTAGTTGAGTTTCAATCAATCAAGAAGGTTACAGAGGCTTTAATTGAGCAACCAAACCACAGCAGGTGAAGGAGAGAACCTCTGGCAGCAGCCTAAACTATACAAAATGTGGTGGGAAATTTAACAGTAAATACTGTATTGATTTCCCCTCATATAAACTGATGCCACTTTTGATATGACCCAAGTCATCTAGCAAATAATCTGTTGTTTTTCTTCAAAAATGTATGTTCTGAAGATAAATTGAAAGATGATACAATCACATAAACATTGTGCACATTGAGTCTTTTAACTGTTGCAAGTAATAAACTCAACAGGCGGCAGATCTGAAGAGGGGAACTATAATAAAATAACGGAGGGCGGTAACAAAGGCTTAATTATTTTGGCATCAATGAGCTGTGGTGTCTGTGTCTTGGAAATCATTAGCCAATTACCATCCCCTTTCCTGCTCCGTGGCTGCAATGTCAGTAACATTTTGACATTGGCCTGAAGTACTCATGGTTATGGACAGAAAGCATATAAAAAGAATAAAACAAAATCGGAAAAGAATAATTAGAAACATAGGAATTGCCAAGTCATAAAAAAGTGGAATTATTTTTAACAAGATTGCAAACTGAGTCATGGACAACTGCTGAACAACAAGGCAATTGTAAAGGTGTGTAATCACTCATTTTTATGGTGGCAGAGTGACGTCTTATCATTAGATTTCACCTCACGCGCAAGCTCAGCCCTGCAGCACTGGTTCCACACCAGTGCTTTTTTTTCTTTTATCTAGTCACAAAAGCCACACAATCTTAACAATTTACACTGAGCAAAGGCTAAAACTACATTCTCCAATTCATCATGAGTTTATTTGTCGGATTCAGGAAAAAAAAAAAGGAAGATGATTGATGGATAACCCTTTGCAGATGATATATTAATTTTCACCACAATTAACCAAACGTTTGACGCATTACTTGTCGGACAGGCTTTTAGTATGAATATAATGAAGAAATAGGAATATAATATTTAACCTAATTTGACTCACAGGATCGACGGGCCCACAGAGTTCCCTGAATGACTGTGGTACGTCGGTGCCATGGATCTCTAGGACCATGCAGGGTCCAGAACACAGCTCGGTCACCATACTCTGCAGGGAGAAAGGAATTAAAAAGTACACTCAATAACTCTATAACTCAACTTAAACCATTTGGTTGTGAATACAACATGTGAGATTTTGCCACTCTTCAAGATCTTTACAAAAGATTGGGTTATGTTTGTGTTTTTATTATCAAAAGTAACAATTGACAGAACTGTGATGCAGGCACTTGCTATGATGGCACAACAATGTAGTGTTTATACTCACAGGATACTCTGTGACAACACCTTTGTAAACTTCATAGAATTCTTCTGCATTGGCCCGGTCCACATTGAACTGTGAAGAGGAAATATTATGTATGACAATATGTTTTCAAAATGGAATATGGATTATGCACTCCATGAAATGGAGAAAATGAGTTCAGCCATAATGAAGAAATCCCTCTTAATCAAATGGAAATACTTCACTTTGTGTATGTTACTTTAAATTGTAAAAATGACTCCATTATCACAAAAGACCTTTTGTAATTTCCATAAAAAGAAATAACTAATGTACTAAGAACATCAAACTGGGAAATCACATCCTTTTAACAAAGACACTGCATTCATTATTAATATTCTACTTACTTTATTCCCATTAATGCACAACACATTCTGCATGTGGCTACAGAGATAAAACCAAGATTGATTTATTTTTGTCCTATGGGCCGGTCCAGAATGTGCATCACTTATGATGTGGCAAAAATAAATGGAGTGAGCGAGGTCACTGTTTGCCGCAGTTAAATTATGGGGCACGGGTGGATCAGAGGAAGTGAAAGCCGTGCACATAATGGTTCCATGAGTAAAGCTAGGATACATGGGCATATGCGCTTAGGTCAAATAACACTATAATATCTATAATATCAGTGTTTCCCTAGGTTTGTAGAAGACATAGGTGCACTTATTTGGCCAAACAAATGCATTTTCACATCATCTTGGACCATTATTATCACCGTATCTCTGTCTAAAATGTTGGAAAAGCATATAATATTAAATAACTCTCAAAAAGCCAAGAAAAAAACTTGCTAAAGAAGACCACTGTGGTCCAACTACAATCTTTAGATCTGAGAAAAGTAATCTAGATAGCTTTGATGCTTTACATTATTTTGACTAAGTGGTGCCCAAAACAGCTTGGGTGCTGCACCCAAGCCTTGTAATGGTATGGAAAACCCTGTGTGTATCTCCTTTAATTCCTATTAGGGTAGTGAAAGGACAGCTTTATTTTTTACCACAGATATGTGAATCTACAAGACCATAGCACACAGAAGGACAGGAGAATCGCTGAAGTTTTACCATCTGAAGGGCTGAGATTTCAAATCCAGCTGCAGATATGGAGTTCAGGATCTTTCCAGTGAGACCTGCGAACACATCAAAGCTGATCTTATCTACCGGCCTTCCCCTAAGTTAACACAGACTGCGTAGCAAGGTGTATATTGCTACAATAAACTCTTCAATGTGATCCTCGGCAAATCATTTCTTCTCAGCTTTCACGTTAATGCAAGTAAAACCCAACAAAATTCATTCATCGTTGTTAATTTAATAAATGACTAGGTTTAATATCACAGGGTGTGCTGTGAAGCCATTATACTGCTCCGCTTCAAACATAAAAATGTTATCATATGGATTAGTGACCTTAGATTGTCTGTCTCCTTTGGACCTAGTACAAGGAGATTGTCTTACCGATGTCCTGTCAATAAGTAGAGGAGACCAGACATTCAACGCTCTAGCTATTGTCACCGCAATGCATTATTGTAAAAGTGGTACGACCACAGTGACAAAGGTGCAACAGTGACAGTGAAGGTCAGACTGCTGCAGACACACGTAATTGAAAGAGGGCGCCAGTCTCATAATCTCAGGCTGACATCCTGATAAAAAAGCAGCCAGAGTACTCGCCAGAAAGAATACCAGGTGTCTACATTTTCTATTAATTGTAAATGTTGCCGTGTGAAATCATGACAAATGACATGCTGACAAATTTCTCTCTAATTTGGGTAATCGTACAGTCACAGTCCACTCATGTGTATTTTAGGTAAAGCAACCACCTACTGAGTCCTCTGTGCCCTCCCCTGGCAGCAGCCAGCAGCCTGCCTAGGGTAGGCACACAATCTGCACAGCTCCCAAAAGCAGCTGTTGCTGTTGCTAGGAGATTGGTTTCTGGGTGCCTGGCAACAGAGGCTTCTCTATTCCAGTCATGTCTGAGTGCATTTTCAGGCACAACTTCTCTTATCATCACTCTGATTGGCTGTGCCTTGCACACGTAGCTGCAGCGTATTTTGGCCACCTAATGGATCTTCAAGGGAAATCAAAGCAAGTTTTTTGATATAATTTGTTTTTGAACTGACCTAGTTTGGGTTCAGCTGGTCAAACCCCCCAGACCGGGTTACTATTTTTTGGCTCAGACCATAAGTATGACCTCACGTCTGAAGGTAAACATTGTGTTGTCACAGGGGAACTGTGACAGTACTAGAATTTGAGCAGTTTAGGACCTTTTTTACAATGCAACTCCAAACCTTTGTAAGCAGGCCGAAATACAAAGCCAGAATTATTCTTTCAAACTAGGCTTTGGCTTTTTTGCTACAATAACATTAGATTTTCTACAAGGCTATTCTGTCAAATGGACTAAAAATGAAGTCAGACGTCAGATGAGTCAAGAGATTGTTAAGAGCGATGGCGATACCTGCTGCTGCACAAAACACCTGCAACTTGTGGCCAACTGGTTGAAGTGTCTCACCTCAAACTTACTCTGCAATTGATATTGTTGGGAACAAGGACTTTAATAACATTTTTAAAATAAGCCACCATGTCTTTACTACTTGAATATCAGGAAAGAATCGGCAGTCCAGTAGGTGTGGCAAAGGAGGTGTCATACTCATCCGTTATACTGAGAGCAAACTAGCTTGAAAGGATGTCTGTAGTAAGCAAATACCTGATATGATGAGCACAGAGAACATTGTGGACTGCCTTTGAAAGTTTACATAAACTGCTACTTAGATACAGGCCTGTAGTAGAAATGTTGACTGTGACCATACAGTCAATGAGAGAGCATGTGTAATTAATAGGTCTAGGTAAAGTGATGAATGGCTATTTGCTTTGAATTAACAAGCAAGCCAGTTACAGCTCTTGGTTTTAATGACACTAAGAGAAGCAAAAGTAGAAGAGACATGAGAGAGATTTTGTCATAATTGATAAACTGACAGCCTAAATCACGACACTACTATATGTATATGTGTACAAATGTATATTCTATGTAGGTTTTGGACAAATTATATTTCGCAGCAGACTGTGAATCCAACAGGAATCCTGTATTATTCCTGGATTATGCTGTTTTTTGCAGTTAAACATAGCATGTCCATGCTTAGGTAGGTGGTTTTAACAAGTCCTCTCTCACGGCATGTATTTCAACTTGTCATAGCAGGAACAGCACAGGTGTAGCTGCAGTAGAAACATTTATAATGACGTCATTCCATTTAGGTGTGGCAGTATGTCATGCCAATGAGCAGCATGCACAGTACCAGGATCCTGGCACACTTACCTATCATACAGGCACAATTAATGTTATTTTATGGCTCCTTTTCATGGGATAAAGGTCTAGTATATTCTAGTTATAACCTTAAACTCATTAATAATATTCATGGTAGCAGTTCTTTTAATGTCCTCTCCCATTGCCTTTAAAAGTTAAGCAAGTTGTACCTTGGCACATTGTTTTTATGATGGCGGATTTGCTGAGCAGGAAGTTTTTTAGGAGAAGAAGCTGAGCTATTGCGTGAAGGAAAAGCGCGCAATCAGATCAGATCATACTATTTCACATTGTATTTTTTTGGCATGTTTGTGTGCTGCTGCGCTACCCCTTTGTGTGTGTAACAAGCATAGCGTGCGTGCTCTGTGCACAAGCCTAGGAGCATTTTACTTATGCGCTGTTAAAATAATGAAATGATGCGCTATTGACTTTTTAGGTTTTTGTTGCTCAATGGCGCAATCACTTCCCTCTGCCTCAAGCTAGCAATACTCCCAGAATGCACCTGAACACACCTCCCTGTAAGACCAGCACGCCCCTGGCCGCACAGATGGGCGCAGTTGCATTTGCTATTTAAACAACGTGGGCGTTGGACGGTACGTTCAAAGTTGAGTTGGTCTTTAACCAGCAAAGACACTTGCGTCGGGCTTTGTGCTGCGCCGCGTGCAAGATAGGACCCTTAGAGTCTACAACACTGCCAACGGTACTGTGAGGCTGTGTTTTGAGCTAAATGCTAACATCAGCATGCTTACATGCTTAAAATGACAATGTTAACATGCTGATGCAAGCAAGTATTATGTTTACCATGATCACCATCTTTGATGATTAGTTGAATGTCATTACTTGTGAAGGCATTTGTTCATAAAGTATATGAAAGTATTGGACAAATACAAATGTTTAAACATATGGTGGCGCTAGAGAAGAGTCAGGATCACCAAAGTCAGTCACTGACTGTTATGGCTGGCCAACATTGCCATCCCTAAAAATAGAAGAAGAAAACAGCACAGAGAGCCCAAGTACATCCATGGAAACCTTGTCTAAATCAGATAACAACCAAATATCCATTAAAGGATGAGGACTTGAGATCAAATCAAAAGTAAAGATTAAATTAATTGCTGAGCTTGTTTATTCTAATGGGCTGTGTGTGAGATTATATGTCCAGAACAACTAGTCCTCTCCCCTCAGTCAACAATTTTCTGTGTGCATACTTCAGCTAACTCTCTGCCCAGAGAATTTCACATTTCACAGGTCAGAGCTCCAGTGGCATGCTCCGTGAACAGGGATCAGGGCAGGGATTTGGAAAAATCCAAAGCCAAATGCTGTAACCACGTAGCGTCTTTTTGTGACACAAACACATTAACAGCCATAGGTGGGAGGGGAGGGAAATTGTAGACGAGTCAGTTGACTTGTAAACTGCATAGTTTAGGAATGTATCAACAGACATACAAGGACCAAGATATACACATAATTAATAATAAACACATCTGTTGGCTGCAAATAGATACGTATATGTGCCCTACCTTCTGATATGGCATGAGGTTTAATGATGCAGCATGTGCAGTCTGTTAAGATGGCTGTATTAGAGGGGCCGTGGCCAATTGTGGATGGGAAAAAAAATTCAAGCTCCTAATAAAACAAGCAGAATAAAAAACATTTTAGAGTGCATAGCCATTTCTGGGAATGTGGAGCACAGGGTAAAAGGTCACACATGAACATACATAAAGCTAACAGGTTAGCTTCACATCCTTACTCTTGCTGCTGCAGCAAATGAGTCGGAGCCATGACCAACATTTTTTATGCCATCTGTTCCAAACTGGGCACGGATACTCTGCGGTGCCTCCTTCCGCGCCACAGCAGAGTCTGCAGGTCCCAGGAGCCTCCTCCAGATAGACATTGCCTCATCACCCATCAGCTCCATGGCAACCACAGGGCCCGAGGACACAAACTGCACCAGGTTACTGCAAAATGGACCAATGGCAGAATAACCCTTTCATATAAGTGGAATTCCTACCAGCAGAAGGTCAGCTGTGTTTAATATGTTCAAATGTCCCTACAATGTCATTAGGATCATGGCCACGAGTTCTGTTAATGATAGTGGCTAGCCACCATAAATGTGGCCCTTTGGTTCACCCCTGCTTAAAACTGGCAAATCATTTACAGGGACTCACTTGAAGAAAGGCTTTGACTGATGTTCCACGTAAAAGTCTGCTGCTTGCTTCCTGTAATGTAAGAAAACCATAAACCTTGGAGTTAATGAGTGGCGAAATTAGATATTCTATGTAAACTCTAAGTACCAAACTACTGACAAAGACATTTACAGAGGTCAATGATATATTGTGCGGGATTCGGTCGGCACGATTTTAGCTTATTGGGTCAGGGACCAAGTCAACTTTCCTGCACTTTATTAATGAATTTCAGCAATAAAGCACAATTTTACTGAAAGTCATTAAGACCTTTAAGTTCATAAATGATTAGAATATGAAATTATAGTGCACAAACTCTGGCATAATTAAATGTAATTGTATTTTTTGTCATTTGTGGATGGTATTATCCTTTCTATTGTTCCTGTTTTGTAATACCTATTCTATATGTTTGTACCTTTATATATGAACTTCTGTAAAATACAGAATTACTTTGAATTATTAAAAAATGTAGCTACTTAATTGTTTGGGAAAAAGGTGAAATTCTGGAGGTGACACTATTGAAATTAAATACTTGACCCCACACACACTGATGTCCTGTCCTTGGAATTCCAGTTGAAATTCCTTTTTATTGTTTTAAACCTTGGGAGAGTTTCCATTCATAAGTTAATTATGTACACATTTTGAGAGCCATTAAATTTCCACTGGGGTTTTATTACTGGCACTGTGGAGAAGACTTTGAAACAGCAGTTAGACCTTCATACTGGCTAATAAAAATGGTAACGGGTGTGTAACATTCTAATAACTCCTCCAGTTTTTACTTAGAATTTAGTTAGCTGTGCTGAGGAACGTCCTTGAATGAACTACTCAATTTTGTGATTTCAGTATTCATAAAACCCTGCCTGCAGCCCAAAGTTCAATCGATCCTTTACTTTCAAATATTTTTTAAATACGTGTCAGATCCTTTAAAATACCATGATGTACAAACACTATTACAAGTAAAAGTCCTGCATCCAGAATGAATAAGCACCTGATTGAACTTTAATGAAATGGTGACCTTGACTGCTCCTTGAAACGCCATATGTTCCTAATGTGTGAGAAAGAAGGGCCATCCATCTGTTTATGTGTGAGTACTGGCAGAAATAAGCCTGTGCCTCTCTCCTTGTCTGATACATTTCAACAGTATGACTTGCAGTTTTATTAGACACTCTCACTAGTGAGGCTTTGACCTTACCATGTCAGCGTTACCATTTTGGCTTTGGTCACGATCAGGTTGAAGGAGTATATCAACTCAAGGACATCTCCAATCTTGGTGATTACATCTGGCTTTATCACAGCAAGAGTTCTGGATAAATGGAGAGAGAAAAATATCTGTAAAGGATCATGTCCGACGACAATAAGAGGCAACTCATTAAGATTAGACACCATAACAGAAACACTTTCAATTCAGTACTTACAATAAAAATGTATAATATGTAGTGCTGGGTATTGAGCATTAAAGCTATAGTGTGTCGTTTCTGTCGCCCCCATGAGGAATTCTAAGTAATTGCGCACCGCCCCCACCACTCCTCCACGCATTCGCCGGACAACCCCAATGTTTCTAAACCCAGCCATACTGCGAAATCCAAAGAGAGCTGTGTGGATATGATAGTCTTAATTATCTTTGTAGAAACCCATTTGGCAATAGCTTGAATGTAATGGACAATCAGTTATATCAAAAAGTTACGCACTAAAGCTTTAATGTGTTGGGTAGAAAAACTATGGGTTGGCATGCTTGGAAAGATCTTGCGTACTTACTTGCATACTCCTACTGATTTAGATCATTGTTTTATTTACAGTATGAGGCTATAGTTCTTGAGTTTGTAATGGAAATGTTTTTGAAGGAAAACAAAGTAATATACTTTTATGTGTACTGTTTTTGTATCCGTGCAAAAAATAAAATATATCACAAATAATATCACAAGTAAAATGTGATTTATTATTCATATTATTATTTGTCTCTTCTAAGTTCAAGCACATACAATTAATTTGCTTTAAAAATCTGATGGACAGCTGTTTAACAGTAGATGCTATTTGACAAGCGTCCAATTACTAACAATATATTATTTAAGATTATATTTTTTAAAGATTTATTTTAGGCTTTATGGCTTATTATTGGATAGGAAAGATAACGACAGGATAGGGAAGGAGAGGGGGACGACATACAGCAAAAGGCTGCGGGTTGAAATCAAATCATGGCTGCTGCAGTAAGGACTGAGCCTTTGTACATGGGGTGCATACTCAACCAGGTGAGCTACCAGGGTGCCCAAAAACAATACTTAAGCACCTAAAGGAATTTCCTTTAAATGATGACAATAGTTGCAGATAAATAGATAACAGCAGTTCCCACAACTAAATCTAAATAGAATACATTGCAACAAATTAACTTTACCATAATATTTAATATACTGATGATTAATTACAATGTGCGTGAGTTTATAATGTCTGTGAGCAGTCGTGCACAAAATGATGCTAAAATAAAGATCATAAATTCCGGGGACTACGGTAATGTAAAGTTGTGAGGCACGTAACTGGAGAGGATAAAGCAGACCTATTACACAACCTTATTACAATAGACTTATTACACAATCATACCTTTCTTTTTTGCTGCCAAGTTTGTTTGCTGTGTACTGATCTCCATATTCAATCAGAGTAAGCTGTCGGGAGAAGACATTCACTCGATTCCCAACGAACAAGTCCTCTTGATGGAGGTCCTCATATTTGCTCCTTCTCAAAAATATCCGCTGGTTTTTTACATCAAACTGTAGTTTGATAAAATGAAAATGGTTGTTGATGTAAGACGTTTGTAATTACTATGAAAATGATACCAGAGAGGATATAACCTGCGCTGCAAATAATTTTTCCAGATGTCAACAGGGAAAAAAAACTGACATCATGAATAGTGAGTGCAGCAGTTCATGCTTACCATTTCCACAGAGCTATCTTTGGGGTAGTAGAACAGTTGGTAACGCCGCAGGAGAGCTGCAGTAGGGTCATACCACTCAGTGAGAAAGGCATAGCGTTCCTCCTGATAATGTCAAAGAACAGAACAAATTAGTAATAAGGAGACACCAAATAACACATACTGTGCTTTAAAAGGTCATGATGCGCCAAACCATGAGGCTATGATGTTGTAACTTTTATTTTTATTGGTCAAAGATATTTGTGTAGGTCTTCATCCCAGATGTAGACCCAACTTGTTTTACAATAATCTTCGTTGAAAAAGAAAAAAACTGAGCTAGGTTTAAGTTGTTAAAGTTAAAGTAGCATAACTGTCCGTGCCAGCAGCTCCATAATTGCTGCAGACATACTGTACTTGCCCTTTAAATTGTAAAGGGGCCACATCAGAGGTTTTTACATCAGTGTTTATTACCTGCATGTTCCAATGCATGCTTTAGTGTTTCATATTTACGATTGAGTCACCCCACAGTCTATGAAAAGTTTGGATTATAATAACAAACATGCAGAGACGTGCAACATGCCTGAGTTAGGGAAGGGAAACAGTGTCAAAGTGATGCTCTTGTTGCAAAGTAATTCAGTGCTGAATTTTCAAATGTGACTACTGCATCAGTTCCAATTTACTAAGAATTAAAAGTGGCTTAGAATGATATCATATCAAAACTTAAGCAATGCCAGATTTGATTCTATTTATCTTGTCAACCAAAAAGTGTAAAAGGCAGTGGACAGTACTAGAAATGATTGCCTCAAATTATTTTATCATCAATCATCGCACCATGTTTGACGTCCAGAACTTTCTGTGAAAGCATTCCAGTTTCCTCCCACAGTCTAAAGTCAAGGTGAATGAAATACTTTATCCTGAACCTAGTGTGTATGTGTGTCTTTCTCTGGGAAGGACAACATATCCAAAGTGTCTCCTTGTCTTCTGTCCCCTGTTAACTTGCGAAAGCTCCAGCCCCTGACCCTTGCCTCTGACTGAGAAGGCAAATAACTTGACAAACTCTCTCTTATTTCATTGGTAAACGAACTTTAGTATGTGAACGTAGAAACCATTGGCACTGCAACGTTAACTTGAAAAGTTAAAAAAGTGTTAACGTTACAGCTTTAACCTGCTAGCTTGCTAAAGTTAGTCAATGCTCATCTACTGGACATTTACTAGTTAACGTAGCTAAGTTAACTGTTATCACCAACTGCTGTTTTAAAACTGGCTTAGTCATTAATTTAGGTAGAAACGTTACTCCAAAATGCCAAAATTAAATCAATCCTTTAGCTAGGTTAGGTAGTCTAAAGTTGTTGGCTAACGGTGGGTTAAGTGTAACGTTAACTGCTATGCTAACATTACCTACTAGCCTAGCGTTAGCTAGCTATGTTTGCTATGCTTAGCTAGCTAGCTGCGTTAGCAAACAGTTTTCTGTTTGGTCCCTTTAAGCGTTATAGTTAAATTAATTCAATTTCTAACCAACAAATAGTGCGTTCACATCAGTGTTTTTTAACGGGGAAATGTTAACTTACCATTTTTTAAATTAATTAATTAATGTCCCAATATTGTTGCAGCTTTACAGGCTATGCTTCGTTTCTATAGTAACTATAGTTGCTGAACTGTAAGCAAATTTGCATTTCCTAGGATGGTGGAAAAATCATCCACCTACTCTGCCTCTGATTGGCTCATGTTTGTTGACTTTGTTGGTCGTATTGGTTAAGTTTAGCACTCAGTACAGGGTAAGCCAATCAGAAGCAGAGTAAGGCGGGTCATTTGTAAACTGCCAGTGACAACAAGCCAAGATGCATTTGCGGAACATCAACCTAACAAAAGCAAAGTTAAACTACTTCAACCTTTACCAGTGAAGCAAAAATACTAACAAAAATACATCTTTCAAAACTAACATGAAGTATACAACCCACAATATAGTGGTCAAATCTATCTGATGCACCACCTACTTAGCAGAATTTAAGTGAATATTAATAGGTTAATATAGTAGGTTGAGTAGGGAAAAGCACTATGCTGGGCTCATAGGCTGGGCTAAGTTTATAGACAACCCATACCAATCTTCTAGCTATACCTTTGTGGGCACATTGTCATTGTTTCATGCTTTCATGCGCCCTCTTGTGGTGGTATTGTGAAGGTTGGACTCGCCTTAATTGTTTAAATTCCGAGCGGTTCAAAACGCAACCTTTGAACCTTTACTTTACCCGGAACAGCAACAGTCTGTGAAGCATTTTCTCCCAGTAGTTCACGCACATTCACGCAGACGACAGAGTTTTATAAGCATTTATAAAAGCATAGACCTAATAGTACCTCCTATTAAAGTGTTTCTCCATGGCTTCTTCTGCGCGTCTAAGACTTTACATGAATGATAATGGACCATTAATATTGGATGGCGGACTAGCAACTGAACTAGAAGCGCAAGGAGCCAATTTACAGGTAAAAAATGAGTCAGCTGCGTCGCTTCATTATTATTATTAATATTATTATTATTATTATTATTATTAGGCCTCTACGTTATCAGTCAGCATTGGTTCTTCTAATTCTAATTGACATGTCCCCGCCCGTGGGCTACACTGATCTCTGGGGAACTCACCAGAGTGTAACTTTAGGAATAAGTGAAGTCCAACTCCAACTCTGTCATTTTGATCTAGTTAGCAGCCTACAGGTCCAAGAGCTGTGGTAACAATCAGTGACACACATATGGCAAACTTGTCAATTATTAAGAATAATCAACAAAAATGTTAGAGTACATAGTAGTAGTAGACTAGTAGTAGTAGTAGACTACTAGTAGTAGTAATAGTAGTAGACCAGTAGTAATAGTACTGAATTCCCAAAGGACTTGCAGCGCTGAAGATATTCACTTCACTTATGTTGTTGAAGCCTTATTCAACACTCTTAGCTTCTAGTATATGATCTGTAGCAAGTATGCTTTTGTGTCAATCAATATAATTAATAAATTGCAAATATAACATATATCCTACATTCATATTTCATGTGTATATTTTGGAACACCTAGGGAGATCCTTTGTGGAGCGCCAGGCTTCTCCATACCAATCCCCAGGCCATAAAAGATGCTCATTACAGGTAGGGCCATGCAAAACTAGAGCCGCAAGCACCAACCTGCTCTCACAGTACAGGAACTGGACTATTTGGGGGTGTTGGAGAAAACAAGACATTTAATAATGATATCACTAGGTGCTCTATGATATGGTGATGGGTATTTTTCACTGATTCTCTCCAGACCAAACCATTAATCAAGAAAATAATCAGCATATTAATAAAAAATGATAATAATCATTAGTTGCAGAAGCCCTACAAAATATTGAGCCTTGATGCACAGAAATGATAAACCATCGTAGAAAGGACTTGTTAAACTGAGACAATATTTGAGGGTGTAATAAATATCAACAGGTTTCTCATCAGTGGAGCGGATGTTATCACATCAGCTACATACCAGGCAAGCATTCCAGGATTCATCAGTCACCTGGACGTGGGCCCTGAACGCGCCAGAGACCTGCTGATGTCTGGAGTTCAACTGGCCAAAGAGACTGTCGAGAGATTCGTCCTCGACACTCGTCCAACAGGTATTAAACTATAGGTCTTTGATATATTTTAAGATGGGAAACACTGTGAGGTTATGTCATTGTGTTTTGTTTTTGGATCTCTTAAGGACAGAGATGGCCCCTGGTGGCGGGCTCTGTTGGACCGTACGGGGCCTTTCTGCTCAACGGTGCTGAGTACACAGGGGCTTATGCAGAGGAAATGAGTATTGAAGTGAGTGGCTCCCAGCTGCTTATACAAGTTACATAAGAATGACATATTGCATGCTGTGTAAAAGGGACACAGAAATTTAACCTACATTTTGACATATTTATTACTGAATCATTTGTTAACTTGTTCAGAATTGGTTATGGTGTATCTCTGTACAAATGACCCTTTAATAGAACAATTTCTTATTCATTCTATGATAAATCATGCACAAGTTGAAGGAGCTGATGGGGTTACACTTCACTGGAATTGTACCTCATACCATTTTATGAGCCAAATAAAGTAAATTGGGAATAAAGACTTCTTCAGAGGGTTAGGCGTTGTGTCAGCGTTGATCTAATGTGATGTGATTCTAATTAAACATGTTTTTTGCCCTCCTCAACTTGGAACGTTTCAGATTTTCTTCACTTTTAGGAACATGTTTATTGGATTTTGGGTTTAGCACTCCACCAAGATGGTTGATGCAAATCCTTTTCCAACTAAATAAAAATGGATTGATTAATTTAGAATTAAGTCATAATCAATGTTCTCGGGTGTCTCTTTTTTGTCCTCCAAGGAGCTTAAAATTTGGCACCGGCCGCAGGTCGGCTGTGTAACAGCAGCGGGAGCGGACCTCATCGCTTTTGAGACTATCCCAAGTATCAAGGAGGCGGAGGCTCTGGTTGAGCTGCTCAAGGAGTTCCCAAACTCTAAGGCCTGGCTCTCCTTCTCTTGTAAGGTAATCATTGCTCATAAACAGTATAACTAGTGTCAATGTATTATTAACTATTGTGCAGTGTGTCCAAACAACTCACATTTTGTCCACAAACGCTGTCAGGACGAGAAATGTATATCGGACGGCAGCCCGTTCACAGACGCCGTGCAGATGGCCAACAGATCCACGCAGCTGGTTGCTGTAGGAGTCAACTGCTGCTCAGCAGCGCTGGTGGAGCCACTGCTGGACTCCGCCAGATCCCTGCTGGGCCCGGACATGAGCTGGGTGGTGTACCCCAACAGTGGAGAGGACTGGGACACTAAGCATGGGTGAGTCTGTAGTCAAGGAGTTTTAATAGTTAGGTCGCAGCACGGACACAGATGTGACATGTCCAAGTCTCCTTCAACACAATACCAAACATCCTATGATCATTTTTTATAAGTCACCTTGAAAAAAACAAAAATCCACCGCAGTTATCTAACACCTATAGTTACTTTAAGGTCACTTTGCAGATTTAGAGCATAACATATGATCTAGTAATATGATGCATTTATAGATTAAATTGCCCACAGAATATTAAGTAATACAAATTACGCATTCATAATAATAATCAGGGGTGTAACAATGCTTTGTGAATTGGTTAAAAATCAATATGAATGTGTAAAGAACATAACTGGTTGAGATAAAAAAAATGAATCGCCATGCAAGTTTTAAACAGCCTAGGGCGTAGTCTACTTTAAATATCACTTGTTTGACTTCTATTTATTTAGTCATTTGGATTTGCTTTTTAGTTTTTTTATTTAAGATGAAATACAATTTTATTTGCAGGGTTAGTGAGGACACATCTGTTGTTTCAGTTTATATGAAGAAACAAATATTTGTCTGCAGTTGTTCTGTGTGTTGTAAAATAAAATAAATCGTATTGTAAACTGAAAATAGTATTGAATTGGGAGTTAAGTGTATTGTTACATCCCTGATAATAAAACAATATATAACACTCGGAAATATGTCATTTTGCAACATCGGTGCTTTAACTTTTTCATATTGAAAGTACATTTTGCTGATAATAATTTTGTACTTTTACTTGTAATGGAGTATTTTCCCAATGTGGTAATGCTACCCGTACTGGGGTAAAGGATCGGAGTACTGCTAACTGTTTCATGCTTATCCTCATAAAGCTGGCTAACATCTGGGAACACATCAGCATCAATATCCAAACTAAGTCGCACATGGATGAAGCAAGGTGCTGCTCTGATTGGTACGGTGGAATGTTTTCTCGTCCTTTTTAAGGTTTTATCCAGTTTTTCTGCATTTCCTCTGATAAATTTCTTTTGTCTATTCATCAGGGGGTTGCTGTCGTATCGGCCCCGCTCACATAGCTGAGTTACGACAAGAGTTAAAAGGAAGATGCACGTCTGCAGCCTCTGCAGTGTGACTGGACTGAAAACGGAACAGGGATTATTGAGAAGAAAGATGTCGGTTTGTTCCAAGAGGTTATAAAAAAAGTTTTAATTTATTGGAAAATATAATAAATAAACCACTAAATCAAATCACACAGTGACATCTGAAAAATGGCACCGCACAGCTCCGACCAAACTGGCTGCATGAACAGAAAAACTAAACCATGCAGCCTTCCCTTTCTGGGGTTTCACATTTTGGATCATTTTGAGGGATTCCACTATAACTTCTGTACAGACTTTTATTTATGATTTGAACTAGGATCATCTACCTAACAGAACTGGGTGTTACACAAAGCACAACAAAATGTCTGCTGCTTTCACAAGACCTGAACTGGAAAAAGTCTCCACGGAAATAATAACCACAGTATGGACATCAGGCGCAAAACAAGCCCACTTACCTGTACAATGAACAATGGAATTGTGTCATCTTTGAACTGAATTTACAGCAGTTTCCCAGAAAGTACTAGGTAAATATACTGTACACACTTACAGTATCACCGCAGTGAGTTAACATGATGTCATAAAACATAAAATCAGAGAAATCTGCATGTGGTTACTAGTAGAATCCTCATATGTGAACACCTAATCTCCCTCTTCTAGCGTAAGACAAAATAACAAATGCATAACAATGCAGTGGCCATGAAGTTCCTAACTCAATAAAACTTATGTTACAAATCAAGTTCATTTCTGAGGCTGTAGTTTGACGTTCTGTTAAGAACAGTGTATATTTTTGTGTTTAGCCATATGTCATGATCATTTTTCAGAGTTTTTCCCTTTCTTTCACATAACATACTTTACCTTGTTTGCAACGGGATGCATTAGCACCTCAGACAGCGAAAATCTGTGTCGTCGTTTTCTGCCTTAATATGCTGTATGGCAACATAAAAACAGTAATACCCAGGCGTCTATGGTCTGACACACACTGCTCAGTGGTAAGTTAATGGGGCTCACGTGCGTAGCTGCCGTTGTTTTTGATTTAAAGAAGTTGTTGCATTCACAGACACTGGCAAAGATAGAAAAGTAAGAAAAGAAAATGTGTCAAAAATCATGAAGATAAAGAGGTACAGTAGGCCGACCCTCCCCGAGGCTGACTTTAACAGACTATTTGGTTAAAAGCACTAAAAACTACAAAAACAACAGCTGAGATGAATCCATATCTGATTGTCCTAAAAAACATTAAATAAGTCCAATGATATTTGATTTTTTTTCTTATTTATCCCACAAAAAGACCAAAGCCAACAATGACTTAATCCTGTAAAAGCGTGTGTGTATTCAGAGCCTGATATATCCCACTCCTCTGTGCCGTAGAGCTCCATTGTTCCAAAAACTATCAAAACATCAATGAGCCACACTGTGGCACTGGATTCCTTCGTTACTATCCACATTGGCACCGTACTTTATTTCCACTGCTGAAAATAGTCCCCAACAAATGCACCATTTACTCTGCTAAGCGACATGTTTTAGAATCACACTATTAAATGACAATGTGAAAGGGGTTGCTCCTAGTGATGAACGTACAGACCATCATGGCCCAAATCAGCTGCTCCCCTTAGCTTTAAAGAGTTTTATAGTGAGTTTCAGCTCATTGTTTAACTGTCCAGCCGCAACGGAACTGTTCTGGTTCACTCTCACCGATTTCACAGCGTGGATTTCAGGTGAAACAGGCATCTGGTCTCAGTGTAAAATCGACCTGCTTAGCACCAAACAACAGACACAGTGGCGAGCTGGCAGACTTGTTGAGCATTCAGCAGCTGAAGAGACAGATATTTGCCTAAAGAAGAGAGAATATTGGACTTACTGTCCATAAATCAAATGAACCAGCTCTAATGCTAATGTTACTCTGTATCTGCTGGATATGTAAATAACTGACAAAACTCAAAATGTTACATGGTCTATGTTGTGTTCACGTGTTTCCGCTGCCCCCTGCTGGCAAGAAAACCAACAACATTTCTCTGGGCTCAGTGGCAGAGACAGGCTACGGGAGGCAGGGAACACAGACTTACACATTGTCGGTTTTAGTCTTTGCATGGGAAATATAGAGTAACACCAGAACTATTCTTTTAAAGGGGAACTTCTATACTTGTACTGTATCATCTGTTATCACCCCCACCCCCAATGAACCTTTTCAGTCTGTGATGTCTTCTTCGAGGTCGCTGTCAGGGGAGCTCCTCTGTCTGTACTCTGTAGTGTTGGACAGGCGTTTCCAGCTGCTGTCTTTCTGACTGCCCATACTGTGTGAGCGTCCCAGGTAGGCCAGGCGTTTGGATGCCGCTCTCTCCTCGGCTTCCTCGGCAACGCTTCCGTGCGCCCGCTCCGTGCCATGGTGGTGGAAATCGTGGCGCAGGTTCTCCAGGTTCAGAGCCCAGGGGCCGAGCTTCTGCCAGTTCACCCTCTGGAAGGCCATGATGCAGTGCAGGTTGCCACCCACCTGTGAGCCACCCAACGTTCTCTCAGTTAGGCTCTGACCCACACATGTTAAGAAGGAACTACTGTTTCCGTTCAACCTGGACCCTATACTCCTGTTTTTGTGTCTAAGTGACTAATGGGATCAACCATCTCTGACATTGGTCCAGGATTAAGAGAGAGTGTTGCAGTCGGCAGCGGAGAAACAAGCTACGATGGAAGTTAATAGGAAAGTTGTGCAGCTTGTATTTACATTCATAAAAAGGTCTGGTTTTGATTGGTCAGGCTCAGATTAATATTCTAAGTGTCTGACAACGTTAAAGCTTGTTTCACCGCTACCGACCGCAGCAATCTCGCTTAATACTGGACCAATGTCGAAGACTGTTGTTCCCGTCAGTCACTTAGACACTTAAACAGGAGAAAAGGTTGAAAAAGAACAGCAGTAACCCTTTCACATGATCAGCAACATTTCAAATAACAGGTGTGAGAAGGGGGGAACCTTTTTGGTTTTGCGGCGCTGGATCCCCCTCTCTGTGTGACGAATGTCCAGGTATTCTGGATTTTGTGTGTTGAGGTCCGTCACAACGTCCTGCCATCTGAAAAGAAGCTTCAGGTTGAACAGCTGAAACATGCATAATAATACAGGACAGGATCCAATAAGGAGACCGAAGAGAGACAGAGAGCTTACCTTTTACAGTGGATAGCTGGGTGTTTCCTGCTGGGCTCGCCAATAAGGATCCAGTGCTCCATTTCATTTGTGGGGAGAGGGCCCCTTTGCACAAAAAAACACCACTCATCGGTTTTAACAGATAAATCTGCAACTTTAAAAAAAACTGATATTTGTTTTTGCCATTTTTTAAGCAAAAATTTTGAAGAAAATGGCGAACATTCTCTCGTTTCAGCTTTTCTTATATTCTTCTATGAAGTGATGATTTTTTTACTTTTTCTGTTTTATATAATTGCAAACTGAATATCTTTGGATTTAAACTTTTGCAAACGTCACCTTGGACTGACTTATGCACACATCACAGACTAAGTAATCAAAAAACAAATCAGCAGATGAATCATGAAGGAAAAGAATCAAGTTAAACTTCAGTGATGTGACCTACCTGTAAGCCTTTGCTGCTTTGAGAGGCGTGGCTTCAAAGCCCACCGGGCAGAAGTAGTGGTTCTGGCAGTGGTAGATGTAGGCCATAGACTCGTCGTTCAGCCCTTGCGTCAGTTTCATCAACGCTCCTTCAGCTAAAAAGAATTAAATAAAAATCGGTATTAAGCAGTTTTCCCCTTCATGAGTGGACATGCCGCTGAGCGTGACAGCTGCGGGACTCACCTGTCTCTCCTGCTGTCTTGTTTTTTCCATGTGGTTTGTACAGAATGTAGGAGCAACCTCGCACCCGGAAATTGTCATTGATTTGTCTGAACCACCTGAAAAAAAATGCTTTGGCTTTGATTATCGCGCTGCACACGTTTTCTAAAATGTAGTGGTTGTTTAAAAAGACTTTAGAAGCAGCTTTGTGTACCGCATGAGTGTAGCATTGCCAGTGAAAGGGCCAAACTTGATTTCTTCAAAAGGCGGCTGAAAACCGAGAATATGCAGAGCCTCCTCCTGAGAGATTGGTGGTAGACTAGCAATGCAAATACATGTACACTTAGTGTGTGAGGAGCTGTATTTCTTTGTAAAAAGAAGTGTGATGGACGCCGTTACGTGCTGCTCACCTCCCTGCACCCAGAGTGCTGTACAAGAAGTTCCAGCAGGAAACCAGGGAAGAGATTCCACATGAAGTCTTGTACTGTGGCCGACTGATGCAGTACCTGAAGCAAAAAGAAGAATCCCCAGGATATACAAACAAAAAATCCACTGAATATATCATATTGCAATAGGAATTTCTCGACAGAATCAATACTAAGCTCACTTCTTCAAAACTCTCCACAAAGTGAGCACAACAGAGGTCATTTTGGACTAAACTGTGGATCATTTTTCATCAGGATCAGGTCTGGGACCTTGGTAGGGAGGATGACTGCAGAGGTTTTGGTCAGCCTTCTATCAGAGGGGAGAGGTCCCAACAGTTTGTGTCTGGGTTAAGAGAAAGTTAAGAGTCTTTCCCGCCTGCATTGCTTTGACACGGGGACTATATCAGTTTGTTATCAACTGCCTGCGACATATTGTGAAAATCCAAACATTTTTGTGTTATTAGACAGGAAATATCAGTAACTGTCAATCTTTTTTAGTGCTATATGGATCTACATTTATACAGTAATAATGTAATAATTGTAAGGGGATGATTTGTTTCAAGACTTTCTTCTAGGCAGCCGGATCCATCTCAGGATGGATTCTCACGGAGGAATTCTTTTCCTCGGGAGAAGGTTAGGATCATCAGCCACATGATCACATATCCATCTTGGACACAGTGAATACTGGATGTCTGGACAAAAGATCCGTCTCCTGGATTTGAAGCAGATGAGAACTAGTGGCCAAATGCAGAAGACAGGTATTTCTATTTCTGTAACGATCCTAAACATGTGTGTACAGTGTAAAGGTTTGCATTGCATTACTGGAACTACTTTATCTGGTTTTGTGCACATGTAATTAGTCCAAAAAATACTGAAGTGTCCTTCTTTTTAATGTACTGGACTCTTGGTTTATACAAAATTAATAAAAAAACAGAGATACATAATGTAGTGCTACCTGTTGTTGGTGTTTTTCTAGATCATTCTGTAATGAGTGATGAAGTGTTTTGGTTGGAGGATAAATGTTAGTAGCTACACCACACATACATTCCAGGTTGTAGTTCTTTAAAAAACAATCACAATGGTCTTGGGTGGCGCTAGGCTGCAGATGCAGCGACGGTGGTGGCTCTGCTACGGTCTCGGGAAGGAAGCTCCACGTTGCTTAGAATAACTGCCACTTCTGAGAAAGTGAACTCCGTGTAAAGAAATGTGTGTGTATGTGTATGTGTGTGTGAATATATATAACTTTACCATCTCCTGAGGTCAAGCACTTTTCTCTCTTTGATCTCGTCCAGCAAGGCATGCGGAGGGACGTCTTGCAGATTGCGGCTGGGTCTGTCTGATGACTTCATCTTCTTGCTGCTGCATTTCTTCACATTGCCTGAAACACAGCCTCAGTCACTGGAGACTAAACCATGGTTTAAATGTAGGGCTGGGCAATACATCCATAATATATCAACATCGATATTTGAGGCTAGATATCATCATCAATTCGGTATATGGTCATATCATGATGTGTTGTCTTGTCCTGGTTTTAAAGGTTGCATCACAGTAAATTGTTGTGAACTAACCAGACTTACTAGCTGTTTTATTATTTGCCTTTACCATTATTAAATCCACATATGCTGATGGTAATTTATAGAAACTCTCACTGTGTTCATATTTTTATGAATAATCCCAACAATTTCGCCGCAATATCGACTTCAAAGTATCTGGTCATGCTATTTAAAACAGGAGAAGCAGCTTTGGGGGATAGCAAGCCAGACCAAGTGTGAACATCATTTATACGACACTTCTATCTGACATGTTTCTTACTTGTTCTTATTTTTCTAGTGAGCACAGCGTTGAAGTCTGTGGTATCAATCTCCCAGGCCAAGATAGGTTTGGTGTGGCCAGAGGACACTTCCACCATGTCACAGTCCTCATCGGATCCCACATGGGCCCCTCCAGACTGGCCAGTGCTGAAGTCAGCGGCGTGTTTGGGCTTCACAAGTGACAGCCCATCATCCTGCTTGTTCGGGACAACGTCCCTGGTTGCATTTGGGGGACAGTACACAGAGGCAGCCTGGTTGACAAGAGCATAATCGGAGCAGACGGTGTAGAACTTCTCACGGGAGTGTGTGACTGGGCAGGTCCACGGCAGGTGGAGTTCTGCACTCGAAGCCCTCCTGATCCTCGCAGCGTCCCGGACGAGGGAGCTGATCAGACCGCGTTCCTCCTCCCCATCATTGGGCCTTTGCAGCCCCGACGGTTCAGCTGGCCCAGACGGGTTCGCTCCTTGACCTTCTGACGTATTAGGCATCGGACAGCCACGCCCAGGACCGACGGCACAACTAGCCGAGGCTGAAGTGATGGCGGTCTTTTCTGATGACGAAGGGACAATAGAGAGATACATGAAGATGGAGCTAATGCAATGGAGACCCAACACTGTGCACTCAGGGAACATCTGATCCTTTGTTATCATTGAAGAACTTACAAAAATAAGCTTACAATGTCTCAGAGAGGATGTATTCAATCAAATACACACAAGAGAATGTAATATACAACCTGGAGAAAACACAAAATATATACAGATAGAGATATAGAGATATATACATTTTAAAAAGTAGCTTAAATAAAAAGGGTGGGTGGGTGGGGGGGATTATGTATAAATTAAATTAAATATCTGAAATATAAACTCATGAATAAGACACCAAGCACATACACAATTTCACAGAGGAAGCAAGGCATTATAATGCAACCCTAGGGAGCAAATTCCACTCAGCACTAACCCTGAAGTCCATTGCTTAACTGCCAGGCCCTTTAGACAGCCCCATGCATTATATTATATTACCTTTAACCTAGATTAATAAGTCATCTATTAGGAAAACAGCCTGCAGGGGCTCCTATTACCCGGATGTGGAAAGCTTAGTGTTATTGAAAATGAACTAACATGTCACCTGTAACGCCGCTGTAGTCGAGATGAAAACAGCCCGAGTAGTAGTGACAGACATCTATCTATCTATCTATCTATCTATATAGATATAGATATAGATACAGATACAGATCTACCTCTCTAGCTGTGTGCCAGGCCGGAGCTAGCAGTGCTGTATGGTACCTAGCAGTGCTGTTTGGTACCTAGCAGTGCTGTATGGTACCTAGCAGTGCTGTTTGGTACCTAGCAGTGCTGTTTGGTACCTAGCAGTGCTGTATGGTACCTAGCAGTGCTGTATGGTACCTAGCAGTGCTGTATGGTACCTAGCAGTGCTGTATGGTACCTAGCAGTGCTGTATGGTAGCTAGCAGTGCTGTATGGTAGCTAGCAGTGCTGTTTGGTACCTAGCAGTGCTGTTTGGTACCTAGCAGTGCTGTATGGTAGCTAGCAGTGCTGTATGGTACCTAGCAGTGCTGTATGGTACCTAGCAGTGCTGTTTGGTACATAGCAGTGCTGTATGGTAGCTAGCAGTGCTGTATGGTAGCTAGCAGTGCTGTATGGTAGCTAGCAGTGCTGTATGGTAGCTAGCAGTGCTGTATGGTAGCTAGCAGTGCTGTATGGTACCTAGCAGTGCTGTATGGTAGCTAGCAGTGCTGTATGGTAGCTAGCAGTAGTAAACACACCCCGTTGTTTCGGTCTTTCTTCCCCCGTACTACGTCCACGGCTTAGTACCGAGGGGCTGGGAATCAGTGAAGCGTCGAGCTAACCACATATCACTAAAGGGAGCTGACATTAGGTTAGTACATTTAAAAAAAAGAAAATAACGCTAATAATTACGAGCCATCGTCCTGCTTACCCGTATCCTCCTCCCGTGCAGGGTTGAAGGACTGTACCATTCTGAGGAGCAACCGCGGTGTCCAATAAATAATTAAAGCTAGATAATACAATTAAAACACTGATACAAACGTACAAAATCGTACTGAAGACCGTAGTTTATTGTTTTGTGTAATATGTACTTCAAATATTACATAAATATCACCTATCCCGAGTTAGTAATCCTTGGAATGATCCTACATTTGAACCAATCACAGGAGAGACAGCGCTAGCCCTTAAAACTTATTTACTTCATGGAAGGTAAGTCGGTCTATGTCTTTTCACTGGATATCGGGCTTAGATCGTTTAACAACTACAACAATAAAAGTGGGAAAGTGAGGGAAATGTGTATGATCAATAGAGAAGTGGGACAAATAAAACGATCAAGCAATGGGCATTAACCAAGTCACTGTCACGGAGAAAGTTCAAGTGGAAAGTATTGGTGTAACAGTCCAGGGTGAGGCAGACCGGATGCTGGAGAGAGAAATCACTACCATGTGTTTTAGGAATGCTCTGGGATATTCCCATAACGGTCTATGGATATGAGCCACCTCTGCAAGACAGTCCCAGACAGCAGGGGAAAGTGTCCCACATAGGATGTCACCACAGCTTCTTGGCATTCCTGAAACGTTGTAAAAGGTTCAATATTAAGCTCATTTAGTCCTTTTGAGGTATTTTGGGTTTCTACTGGAACATTTTAAAGTGTTTTTCTCATACATGTATGTACATTTACCAGTCTGCGTTTCAGAATATATATATATATATATTAGTTGTGACATCACAACACACAACCTGAAATTAAAGGACCACCCCTAAGCAGACATGCATGACATTTTTGTAATAGAAAATGAGCATTTGCTTTGAGTTTAATACAGGCATATTTAATAAATGTTGGAAAGGATGGATTGCGTTTACCTAACCATGTAGAATAGATTTCAGAGCATCAGTTGTATTGTTGTTTATAAAGTTATAAGATTGTTTGTGGCCTAATGCCACAAAGGGTTAATTTGAACCCAAGCCCTAAACCTAACCAGTAGTTTGAAGCCTAACCCTAACCAGATTCATGGCAAAAAGCTAACTTTCTCCCATGTCCCATGGGGGGTCATTCCTGACTGCCTTTGTGTGTTGACATGTTACAGGTGAACATGGCGAAGAAGCAGGTGATCATCGACACAGACTGCGGCATAGACGATGCTCAGGCTATAATGATGGCCTTGGCGGCCCCCAGCGTTCAGGTCGTGGCCATTACCTGTGTGTTTGGGAACGCAGCAGTTGAGAATGTGTGTCAGAATGTTTTGAGGGTGCTCTCCGTCTGTGAGCGCGAGGGGGTAAGTTCACCGAAGCTGTCTTCAAACAACCAGAAAAATTACCTGCACATATAAACTCATCCTTGTTTCCCATTTAGTAGTTTTGGCTCAACACGTTCTCCAAGATAAAGGATTAAATAGGTTTGTCATGTCCTTTCCTGAACTCTTACTGATCTCTCGCCCCCTTTCAGCAGAATGACGTTAAATGTCTTCAAAAACTATGACAAAATGATTACAACATATGACTGGCACAAAACCTATTTGGTTGGAGTTAGAAGGTGGTGGTCATTGTTAAAAGATAGAAGATGGTTAATGGGTAACTTTGGACTATCCCTTTGCTCACTAGCCTGAGATGAGTATGAAGGTAAAATATATTCATAAAGCAGAAGAAACTCTTAGACGGTGTTGCATGTGGCCTGAAGGTTAAAGAAGCAAGCTTGTGACCGGGAGGTCGCCAGTTCAATCCCCAGACCGACAGAATCAAATCTTGGTGGGGAAGGTGAAAGAGCAGTGATTCCCCTGCCCTTGAGCAAGGCCCTTAACCCCAACCGCTCCAGTGAAGCTGCTTGGTGACAGCAGATCAGCCTGGGGGGTTGTACCGGCAGCTTCCACAATATCTCTAGTTTTTAATGTAACATACAAAAGGCTAATGTTAGATATGCATGTCCATCTTTTTGTTCTGCAGATTCCAGTGTTTCGAGGTTCTGGTGGTCCTCTAGTTGGAGCCAGTAACCCAGTCAGTAACCACTTTGGAACAGATGGACTCGGGGATGTGATTAAAGACAAAGACACACAGTGGGAAGTGAAAATCCAGAGAGAGCATGCAGTCAATGCAATGATTAGACTGGTGACCGAAAACCAGAAGCAGGTGAGAAACCTCTCTTTGGGCTGTCTGTCCCCCTTCCACACACGCACTGCACTGAACTCATCTAGACTTTACCCAGAGGAGCTGCATGTGGTGAGACTGCAAATGTCCAAATCAGTTGGAACGGACACTTAACGAACTTTACCCTGCCAGCGCCCGAGTACAAAGTGTGTTAAACATCCGACTGAGCTCATGTTTGATTAGAGCAGCTGATTGTCCGGAGATTCCCAGCAAGCATGTGGGCGTTTTAATGGCGTAAAAACTGAAGAAAATATCCAAGGGTGAAGAAGGGTGAGACAACCAGATACAGGACCTTCTGTTGGGAAAGGCTTACACCAAAATCATAAATACATCAATGTTGAGGTAGTAAATAGCAAGACTTCTTTTAAAAACCTAAAGAGCAAACCAGAGAGACAAATACGGACAGAAACATGTCCTTTACAGCTACCTCTGTTACAGTATAAATATACTCTACCCACACCTTCCCTCAGACTCCTTAAATGTTTCCCAACATGTCCATGTCCAACACATTCCTCCTCCTCGCAACCCTGGATCAAAGCTTCTCCAGATGGACGTCTTCGCCCAACTCTCAGCTGCAATTCAAATGAAAGCACTGAATGAGAATTCCATAACCGCAAAATAAGTTTTTAGCCAGTACTGTACACTGGCCATTTGTCCTTGCCAGAGTTCAAGCATGGTCATATGTAGACCCCGGGATCAGGGGCGGGGCTAGAAGGGGGGCCGGACCTGGTTCATCAGACATCGTCCAGAGTTTACAGAAAACAATGTGTGTGAGGCCACTCTCTGGCGTGTACCATTAAAATGTGCTTCCGACAGGTCTCCTTGGTGGCCCTCGGCCCGCTCACTAATCTGGCATTGGCTGTCCGACTGGATCCAAGTTTTCCCCGAAAGCTCAAAGATCTGTACATTATGGGGGGCAACATGGAAGGTAATACCACCACACAACTACAGGGTTGGATTTTTGTACTTCTTTAACTGGATTTTGTCTTTGTAGGAAAAGGAAATGTGACACTATGTGCAGAGTTTAACTTTGCACTTGATCCAGAGTCTGCCTATATTGTCCTTGAAGAATACCTCTGCCCTACATACCTGGCATCATGGGAATACTCATGCAGAAATGCCCTGACATGGGTAAGCTGTTTAATAACGAACTACTGTACGTAACCCGGCACGGCTGTTACGCTTCAAACTGATTTCCTGGATTTCATTTGTACAGGAGTTCTTTGAAGAGCTGATCAATCAGGATGCAGCTGCTGCAGTCTTTATGAAGATGATAACGTCTAAATGCTGGGCTTACTCCAAAGATGCTATGAAGAGCAAGAGAGACGTGTACTTTGGACCTGGGTTTGTCTCTTATGATGCCTATGCAATGGCCGCCTGCATCGACGGCAGCGTGGTAACAGAGAGGATCCAGTGTCCCGTCCGCGTGGAGCTGCAGGGCTCTATGACTCGTGGCATGATGGCACTGGATCGCACAAATGAGCTGAAGAAGAGCCACAGTGTATTTGTTCTGACCAAGTGTGACGTGGCCAAGCTTGGTCAGTTACTCATGGAGTCTCTAAGACAACCGAAGAAGTAATCATTGATGAAATACATCAGAAGGGAAAAAAAAAGTGAATGTGCCACCCTGAATCAAATTATTTTTTGAGTATATTGAATAAAAAAAAAGCTGAACAGCTTTGACGTGACTTACAATACAAACCTTGTTTTCTCTCTTCTGTTCTTAGTTTTACCTAAAACAAAAATACACAAGGCAGCCTTCATCAACTGTTACATATTTACCCCTTCAACATAATCAACAGCTACAGAAGCAAACGTGGGGTTCCATTTTTTTCTGGAAAGGGAGCAGCCAGGGCCCCTCAGTTTGGCCTTATACCCCTAAAAAATTACTATGCCCTATGACCCCAGTGGCATTGATGGTAAAGACAAAAAGAGAGACGATTAGACTTGAATCAGGAGGACGGATGCTCCACAATGAGCTAACGATGCCCCGTAACAGCTGGAAGTGTCAAAAAGCAACGATTTGCTAACAAGTACAAGCCATATCGACATACAAGGTGATATGCTAATGTTGTGTTCACGTGTTCCCAATGTCTCCACGTGACTAAAGGAAATCAGATCTTGTAGAACTAAATAACATGAAAAAGAAGATGTTCTGCTGAAATCCTTTATTTCAATTTGCTGACAAATAGAGGCGATGTACAATACAAACCTCAAACTTGGTGTCCTGAAGAATCACTTTTCATATAATGAAAGACTCCTTCTGCCAAATAAAAGCCTAGTGCAATGATTTTGATGCAAATGTAGCAATTTGACTTGTCAAACCAACTTTAATAAGAAACCAATAAGAACACGTGGCTTAAAATAAGATGTCTGTTCCAACATTAATACTGAACATCCGCAACTCTGTGCCATGTACCAAACTTTAAGAAGGAATGCAGCCTTTCTATAACAGCAAAAATGACTGCACTTGCATTAGCATACCATATCAATATTTTTAATTTCAGGGCACCTGTTAAAAGAAATCCAAATAAAAAGTAAGCATTTCTGCCCCCGTGAATAAAAAGCTGCGGAGAACTAAACTGCCGGTTTGGTGACCTGCAGCACTGGGCTACCAAACCCACTTCAGGTAACATTGCTTTTTGTTGGGATTCTCTGATTATAAAATAATTAGACTGAGCGTACAGAGTACATCAAAGCCGTTGATGTGCTTCTGTTAAGTGCCGCCATGTTCAGTTTTAATTGCCGTTGTCCGAGGAGCTAGGCCAGGGCTCAGAGCTGCGCCTGCTCAGGATGGGGCGCCACATGCTCCATGGGTTGTAGGTCCGACTCATCTCGGTCGAAGCTGGCGGCGACGGGGCGGGACTGCTGACCAGATCGGTCAGCGTTGTCGAGTTGGTCGTTGGAGGAAAAGGGTGTATGGCTGAGTCTGCACTTGTTGACCAGATGGAGCTGCCGAAGGGTGTGGTGGCCGACCAGGGGTTGCGGGCGTTTCCCAGGAGTGACTGAAAAAAAGAGAAGGGACGCTACACAATAAAATCACGAGGAAAAAAAACTATCTGCGAGCTGCATTAAAAACACAGACACAAACAACCTCTGTCACAGACCAATGTCCAGCATGAAGTCCTACTAGGCTTGGGCGCGCTCCCGTCGTCTCCATCGTTCAGTGTAAGGTGGTCTTAAAACAAGGACTGTACTGGTTTTTAAAAGCCGATACCGATACAGATTGTTAGTAGTTATTGGAACCAATATTTGGAACTGATATGCTTTACAGTGAAAAGGCTTGTATGGCAGAACAGAAAATCATCAACTTTACATTAAGTTACCAGCTACCGGTAGCAATAGCTAACTAGCTCGGTTACATTTTTCAAATCCGATCTACTCTTCTTCCCTTTCCCGGAGTCTTGTTCTCTCTCGTCCCTCCCCTCTCTCCTCCTATCTCTTCCTGCAGGTGTTTCTGGCTCTGGATCTGTGGGTGGAGTCACCTGCGCCTCCATGTTCCTGCTCCACACCCTCAGCTACAATTCTCCATGTCTCTCTCTCTCTGTCTGTCTCTATCTCGCCCCCAACCGGTGGAGGCAGATGCCCAGCCCACCCTGAGCCATGGTTCTGCTCAAGGTTTCTGCCTCTGTGGCCTAGTACTTGCTTTTAGTGGGAATTGTTTGGTTTCTGTAAATAACACCACAGAGTCCAGTCCAGACCTGCTCTTTTATGAAAAGCGCAATGAGATAACTGTTGGGATTTGGAGCTTTATAAATAAAATTGTATTGAATGGTACAGTTATGGTCTTGCGGTGTGTGACCCTGCAAGATCCCCAGTCTTTACATATTATGACAGTCCTAACGTTAGATGTGAGATGATTGTTTTTAGATGTGAGACGGCGTCAGACTTTCTTCGAGTGTACGGTAGGCATATCTTACTGCAGTCGGGGCGGTCGGGGAGCTGGAGCTGCTGGGCCAGGAGTGCAGAGAGTCACTGCTCGGGATGTCCCAGATGGACGCGGCAGGGGTGAACTCAGGCCAGCTTGGCTGAGGCTCTGATGACTTTGGGAGATTCATTCCACTGAAAACTAGACCGACAGACAGAGAGACAGACAGAGAGACAGACTTACTTCAGTTTGAATGCAGCCAGTCAACCATAAATTGTTACACCAGTTACTCTACTTTCTTATTTGCTCGTTGACAGTGCCACAAAGGTTACCTCCTGTCAGGTTGAAGGAATTGTTGGGTCCAAAAGCAGAGAATGAGTTGGCAGAATTGAAGTTGGGACTACTGACTGTGTCAATGGGACTCCATAATCCAGAACTATGGGAGGAAAACAGATATTTGCAGAACATTGAACTGGGATTACATCTTGCTGTCATGTCTGGATGTAAATGTCATTTTCTCACACTACCTGTCAGAGCTGTCACTTTCCACTGATGTCATGTGCGGCAGAGTCTTTCCTTGGCTGTCAGTTTTACCTGGGCCAGAGCCGCCTGAAAGGAACAGGAAACATCAGTGGTCTCTCTTGTCAACAAACCACCGTAGCACAAGGGCACACGCTTTGACCAAGCATTAGTTCATGGTTACGTACGTACCTGGGCTTTTATCATAACCAGCAGCTACAGCAGCAAAGGTGGGGTTCCCATTTTTGCCCGGGAGTGGAGTGGCTGCAGACAATTTATTTCCTGGGGCCTTTTTTGGGTTTCCCTCACTGCAAAATTTTCAAAGATTCACCAATCTGATTACTAAACCAGTACCACCAACATAGTATGCTTTAATATGAAAATAAATATATATGTATAATCCACTATAACAACTAACCCAGTATTTGTAAAATCTTTACTAAAAATACAAATTCTTTTAAATCAAGAAGGTCAAACAGGCAAGCAGCCAGTAGAAAGAGAGCTGTTCAAAGGTTAAAAAAGCAGCAACAAAACCTCCTCCGGAAATCTAACAGGCAAAAATTGTTTCCTTATAAAGGGCACAGAGTAAGGGGGGGGGGGATCATGGGGTACAGAGTGGTCATTAGTGACAAAACTCTGGGGCTGGTTATCATTCATTTAGTTGGTGAGAAAGTTAAAAAGATTTGACAAATAAAAAGGAGAGGCTTCTGTTTGTTGGCTGGGAGTGGGTTATTACATAATAGACGTTGTGACAGTTGCAGGTAATGATGCTGGAGAAACAGAGCACAGCTTTTCAATCAGAGGACAAAAGTTCTTCCACAATCTTTAAACGACATAAGCTAAAATTGTGTTGTATTCGCTTCACATTTGACCATGTGGTTACCTGTTACTGTTGAGCACACTGCTGTAGGAGCCTCGGGACAGTAAGCTGGGGGAGGTGGGTGGAGGGGAGCTGGTCCCTGCTGTGATAGATCTCTTCAGGAAAGGGTCCGCGTTTATCGTCTGGATGGAGATCTGCTGGAGACTATCTGCTTCTGCATGGGTGGAAAAGATGACAATGGGATCTTTACAAGGCTGCAAAGATGGGTGAGTGTTTGAAGGAGGACCGACACTGGGTCTCACATCTCGACTTACGGACGCTGTTTTTGGAAAGTGGTACATCCCACTCTGGGGACGCAAACTCCTTCTCCCCCTCAGAGCTGCTGCTGTGGCCCAGCTCTGGCACTGGGACGCTGGACAACAATTTGGCCAAGAGAGTAGGACGCCCTTCTTCCAGCTTCCCATCAACTGCCAAAACAAACATGTCACAAACACATCTGGTATAAAAGCAAAGAGACGACATTTAAGTAGGGCTGCACAATTAATAGAATTCTTATCAAAAATCAATGTTATCTATAAGAAGAAGTATTTTGCACATTACATTTAGCAAGTCTACTCTTTTTTGTCTTGCATTCTGAAGAGGAATTCAAAAACAATCAAGCAGGAAAAGTATTAAGGGAAATTTCACAGTTCAAGGTGTTTTCCCTATTGATTTGTTTTTTAAATTTAATAAATGTAACATCTTTCCAACGAGTCATTGCATAACTGTGTTAAATTATCGTGATTTCAATATTGACTAAAATAACTGGGAGTTTGATTTTTCCATAATTGAGCAGCCCCATCATTAAGTGAGGATCGTTACATCTCTGTTTCTGCAGCGGTCTGGTCTTCGGGAGGCTGGTGAGAGGGTGCAGGGTCTTGGATGTGAAACTCTTGCGTTGTTTGTTCTCCAGCGGGGTGACATACGGCAGCTCCAGAGAACTAGGAGCCGTGAAAAGATTTGTCATGAAAAGGATTTTTTTTTTTAAAGCAATAAATAAAAAAAGATGATGTCATCGCCTGTGATTAGATAAACAGACCTGGACTTTTCAGCTGGGCTCTCTTTCTTCGTGCTTCCTTGTTTCTTGGGTTTGGGTTTGATTAGGAAATTTGAAGCCTCTTTTTCTGTGGTTACTGTTGTTTTCTTCTTCTCTGGTTCCTGGAAGAAATGATGGGAAAATATATGATAAGAGTATGCATATTATTATGCCACTTCCATAGTAGTAGATGCCAGAGTGTTTTTAAAGGTGAATATGTAGTATCAAAGTTGGCCCCTCCTCCCTGGCTCAACAGCCAGAGAGCCGAGCGAGCTAGAGAGTAAATGAAGAGAGGGAATCAGAGGAATAAAACAATCTTTTCGAATTGTTGCATGGCGGTTATGTTCTAAGGCAAAAATCCTTCATCTGGGGGTTACACACCCATGTGGAGCCCAAAGGTTCTTTGGTTACGCCCACAAACATCCCACACTCCCCGAAATAAAAATAAAAATCAGCGGATATGGTCCTTGCAGACGATGGCCACGGTGGCTGCAGCTGATTGGACGAATGTGTCACGTGGGTCTGGCTGCTCCTAAATTTTAAAACAGACCAAAATGGTGGCTAGTTCCGAATACAATCTTGTATTTCATGTAAATAGTTCACCAAAACGTGTTTCAGAAAACATCTGAAGCAACAAATAGGTCATCAAGTTTCTGAATGTGTCTTCATTTCAGATTTCCGTCAGCTATAAAGAGGCGGCGAGCCGAGCCGGCCGCTCCTCATTTGCATGAAGTTGGTTTGATTCAACTTTATGCAAATGACGATCAGGTGACTCGACGCCCTGCTTCTCCAAAGTCCCGGCGACGCTACCAGAATGCATTGCACGGCTGCTCCTATAGGAATGAATGGGAAGCGGGGAAATGATGCTAACAATGGAGAGAAAAAAGGAGCTCTTTTGAATGCTAAAAGCAGAAACTAGCACATAAATAAGTTGAGCTTTGAAATTATTTGCGGGGTATGCTATGCTATATACATTTTTTTAATGTTTATTGGTCACCATATAAAGTCTCATAGCAGACCCAAATCAATTCACATAATGAGAACTATGACTCATCTGCTATGGGACTGGACTTACTTGAGTCCATATCTCAAGTCTTTAGCTGTTAGATGCAACACATGGACAGAGTTGACAGAAATGAAATGTACAAACCAGAATGTGAGCTCGGACTACGAGACAAGTGTACCTCTTTGATGTTTGGCTCCACATCTGGATTGGAGGTCTCTGTTGTAGTGGAGGAGCTGTCGTCGTTGTCGGCAAGGTTATCTTTTAGCTCGTCTCCCTGAGTCTTTACTGTCGATTTTTTTTCTTTCTCTTCCTTCTTTCTCTGTGATTTTGTTTTGCCGCGCAGCTTCACTTTGGATTCCAACACTGCAAACAATAGTAAACACACCCTTTAAAGACCTGTACCTGACAACAGAGGCCTACTGCCCTTTGCTCTCTTGTGATACAAACAGGTGTGGGTACCTTTGTTTTGCATTGGCTGAGTGCTCTGTTCCTGTAGAGTCTCACCACTGAGTGAATCTGGACGGTCCAGGTCGTTGTCCATGGCTCCTATTAGGTTGGCATATTCTGCATCGTCAGGACAGAGGCTTCTGTGAGGCAGTGATGGCCCAGCTAAACTTTGACCCTGGAGGTCCAGTTGTTTGGTACTCCGAGCTTTTCGGTTGGCTAGCTGGTAGGCAGCTGGAGGGCCTTCTTGGGCTGAGGCTGTACTCCCTTTGGTCAGCTGCGAGGAAGAAGCTTGCATAGGTGGGCGGCTGAGGCCGATCCGGGACCTCTTCTCTTGGCTGTCTGAGTCGGACAGGGGGCGGCTGTTGCCCTGTCGGCCTCCGCCCCGGGCTGCTCCGTTGCTGGACACATATCCTCCTCTGAAGTTCTGAGAAGAGTCGCCGTAATTGTTCAACCTAAAAGGGTTGACAATTTTCTGTTAAAGTGCATTTTACATGCAGCACCTCCCCTTCTAAGTAAGAGAAGAGTGGCAGCGATTAGCTGACTAATCAGATTCAATCGATCAAATCAATCTGCTAAAAAAAGATCCTTTTCACCAAACTTGTCAGGGTGTTTTATCATGTTTTTCTAAAGTGTTGTATAGACCAAATGATTCATCAATTAATTGATAAAATAATGAAAATAATCATATGTTGCAACAACAAAGACAAGAAAACAAGCATGATTTTCTTATTCCACTGTAAAATCATTAAATAAATGAGACTTAAATAGTCTCATTTTAGGCACAGTACAAAGTGAGAACATGGCTGGTAAATTGGCACTATAAAGTGGTCTTTCGCTCTTGCAATATTAATTATAAGAAACAATGAGAAACTACACTAAATGGGTGAAATCACCTGGTCCATCATCTGAACAGCCAATCAGAGCTCACTCACTAACTGACTCAGGTTAAACATGCGAATGTAAACAAATGACCAACGATGATGTAAGTACCAGTCACTGCAAAAGTGTCTAGCGGCTGGCCACAGCCCAACAGGTCTCACTATCCTCTCTGTGTGTCAGAGCCTCTTAAACACACCTAACCAATCCGAATGTATTTAAAGATTGTCTTAGAACCTTTTTAACAATGGATCATCTTCTTCGTTAGAATAATATTCTAACTTTTTGTACATTGATGATATCATGAGGTTTGATCAACCTTTGTCTGAGGTGTAACTTAGCCTTTCCCGTTTTACACTTACTTTGAATCACTGTGAATTTGCCCAATTTCCCTGAGATTAAAAGGTTTTCCCGTCTCCATGGAGGAGTTGGATTCCACAGACACGCGTCTCTTGAAAGGGTCCCATATGCTCTGAGCCTCCAGGTAGGCTGTGGCAATCACCAACAGAAACATGGAGCTAAAGAGACGTAAATATGGATTGTTAGATGGGTTGAAATACTATGTGAACTACAACAGCAAGGTGTTTTATTGCTTGTGGTGCTGGTGCTGCACTGCAGTACAGAGCACAACTCACCTCATGACAAGGGACACTATGATGTAGAGCTCCAGCTCCCAGCTCGGTCTGGGCAGGGTCTCTGCACATGTAGCTAACATGTGGTAGGGCAAGGAGGCGTTCAGGACAAAAACAAACTCAGAGCCTCCGCATGTCACCAATTTCAGCTCCCGGATCACGCGAGATGACGTGAAGTCGGGTGTAAACCTGTAGGGATAGGGGAGGAAATGTTGATGTTCGTAAGGCTGTTCTCAACAGTACAACAACCATGCTAATCTGGACTCAAAATCCACCTGTAGTCTATAGCTGTTTGTTAAAGTTAGGGCTGGGCAATATATTGATATTAATATCTATCTATCTATCTATCTATCTATCTATCTATCTATATTATAACATTGTGGAATGACACGTATTATCTTTTCTTGGTTTTTAAGGTTGCATTTCAGTCAAGTGATAAAGTGAAGAAATAAAAAATTGCAAATCTCTTTGTGTAAATGCTTTGTGAACGCACCAATAGTTAACCCTACAATATCATCACAATACCGACATGGGAGTTATCCCAGGTCTTCATGTGATTCAGGAAGCTACGAGCCATTTAGATGCACCACCACGTTTACATGCACACTAATATTCCACTATTACTCAGAATACGACAATGTTCTAAGATCTAAGATTTTTTTCTGTGTACACAAAAGTTTTATTTTTCTCAAATATTGTTCACAAATTTGTCTAAATCTGTGTTAGTGAGCACTTCTCCTTTGCCGTGATAATCCATCCACCTCACAGGTATGGCATATCAAGATGCTGATTAGACAGCAGGATTATTGCACAGGTGTGCCGGCTGGCCATAATAAAATGCCACTTTAAATGTTTTACCTGTATCTGTGTCTGGGGTTATGGTTGCGGTTCATTTCTCTCTCTTTCTCGACCTGACTGCCATTCATCGTCAAAACCAAGTTGAATGGGCAAATGCTCACATTCGATGGCGTCTGGCATGTTGGAGAGGTGTTATCCTCAAGGATGCACCATAACACCAGATACTGACTGGTTTTTGTTTGCATTGCGTTTATCATTTCGTTCAGTTTAAATGGGAATATTAGTGGAATATTCACTTTCATTGATCATGTACACAGCTTAGTTGGAATATTGTTTTTTTCGGATTAAGGGCCAAAACCTGAATAATGTGCATGCAAACAGTCATTGTCAAAATTCCTGAGTTGAGGCATGCAGCAAACTTGTTTGAGAAAGGCAGCTGCATTTTACATTTTCTTAAAATGCTTTTGTTTAAAAAACATGCCTTAGTTACAATCTGAAAAAGTGTGCTTTTTTTAAAAGAATATGTTTACTGTGTCTCTGCTAACGCCCAGACTGATTTACAGCACGTGTGCATTGTGGTAAAACTTCATTTTCTACAACTGGTGTTATTTGATTCAATATGAGATCAACTACACACATATATTTGTGAATGGAACTTTTTCTGACATTTTACTAATAGCAGAAAAAAACACAGGCGCAATTAATAACAAAAACAATTGGCTACATTTCATTTGGGTGTGCCAGTTTCAGGACCATGACACATGCCGGTACATTGTCTGTTGGCTATTAATAGAACAAACATAAAATCTATTATTGTTCTTCGCCCTGCGCTTTGCTTTTCCTGTTATGCCAAAAGTCAAAATGTCTGCCATGAGTAAAGTCAGTATCATGGAAAAGGCTTTTACTCTGTAACTTTAACTGATACTTAACTAATCAGGCACAATAAGTGGAGAATAAGCAGAAAATAACTGTGCAGGTCTTTAAAAACCTGACACTCAGGTTAAATCTTGAGAAAATGCATCATTTCAATTACAATTTAAGAAACTTTTTTTTTCTAATTTAATTTTAGTTTAGAGTAGTTTCACAGCTCAAAATTACTATAGCAGCCAAGCAGAACTAAGTGGCATTTGGTGGTGATGCCCTACAGAGACCTATATTTTTAGAATGACACCTTTCCTGTCAGAAAGATGACATCTCTCACAGGAAACCAGCAGGTGACATTTAAGGCCCTGACAAACCAAGCCAACGGCCAGGAACTAGTGGCCTCACGTCGGCCCTCTTCACCTTTATCTTGGTAAAATAATAGAACTGGAACCAGAGATGGTTTAGAACCGAGACGCACCAACTCTGAGTAGTTTCCTGTCTCTGCGTTATGTGGGCTCCGCCACGGCCATGCCTCTTCAGGACACTAGCGCTAGGTCCTGAGTGTATTAATTCCAACGGGAGAATTGAACGTGAACACAGATTATGAGCAATCCTTTCGCCCCGTAGTCACCAAAGTAAGTATAGGACCCTTTTTTCACAAGCCACGTTATCTCCAGAACCTTTTGACACTAACAGGACATTTTCAGAGTCCTGTTTCTGTCTCAGGACCAAACTCTCACAAGATCTGCAACAGAGAGAAGCTAACGTCAACTGACGTTTTTGAACGCCCTAACAAAACTAATCTTTGTGATGCTAAATATGTCTTTTAGCTATGTCAATATCTAACGTTAGCAAGAGGACATTATTCAAATATAACTTATTCATCCACACAATGTTCACTACACTTTCAAACAAGAAACCTTTTAACCTGCCTCTCGTCAAAGTCGTCAGATTCATCTACCATATAATCATTAATATAATAAAACTAGAGAGAGGCAGGGCAGTACTGGCCGACCAGCCTCCTCTCTTTGCCCTGTCTTTCTTAGTTCTGCTGTAATAGTTTTAGACTGCCGGGGGACTTTCTTTGAGACATTGACATCCTCTGTTCTTTATCTTTCCATTTGTGTGCAGCCATGTCCCAGAAATGCCTGTTCCTAACCTAGCTCTGGAGAATCATTGGCTCAGCCGGTTTCCTTGGATCAGGGAGGCTCCAAAATCATGGTTGTAGCTGTTGCCATGGTCCTGCTACACGTCCTGAAATGCCCTGCTACATCCTGCTATGCTCTGCTGTCTTATAATGTCGTGCAGTGCCCTGCTATGACACAAACTACTACAAACTACTATTTCTAATCAATGTTCCATTATCTTTTATTGTGACTATTATTGCCACTATTCATTTCAACCCCAACTGGTCATCAGAATCCGCCTACCAGGAGCCTTGGTCTGTCCCAGGTTTCTTCCTAAAAGGAGTTTTTCCTCGCCACTGTCGCTTGTTCTGGAGGTACCTACTAGAACTGTTGGGTCCTTGTAAATTATAGAGTGGTCTAGACCTACTCTATCTCTAAATTGTCTCGAGATAACTGTTGTTATGAATTGATTCTATAAATAAAACTGAATTGAATTCAAAGAAAAACGCCCATTTAATAGACAGGAAGAGTGTATCGTTTCATGTTATTGGTGCTGGCAATTGTCTGCGAAGTGTCTGTCGGGTCAAAATAGGTCTGAATTTGTGTAGTCTGGTCCTGGCATTACACTCACCTAGCACTCGGCAGTGTCTTTGAGAGAGGCCAAGGACAGAGATAGTGTCATTCCAATATTAACTTCATTAACAAAAACGTCCTGACTTGAATATTTGAGTTTTCCCAGCTAACATATGAGTATTGTTTTTAATTTGTAAAAGGGATAACAAGTGTTCAAATAATAAGTGAATGTGTGTCCATTTTGAGAGTGGATTTGAACTTTAAGAGAAAAAAAAAAAAAAAAAGACCTGAGGGAAGCAAGCACAAGCTGTAGAGAGACATAGAGCCAATTCATCCTCTTACTGAAGGCTTACTCAGCCAGAAAGGCTGAAAATAAGTATTAATAGAGCTTCTGCAATCCCATATTCATGTGCCGTTCCTCAGTCTTATGGCGTTTTCCAATTAATGGTACCCGCTCGACTCCCCTCGCCTTGATCCGGCCGCGCTACCCCGTCCTCCTTTTCCATTGGAGATTAGAACCGTCTCATGCTTGAGGCAAGCGTGGCTGGTCGTCACAGACACAGAACTTGGAAGGTGTGTTTGATTCTCGACGTGTGGCTGTTTGCCGGATGACACGTTTAGTTTCTAAAAAAGCTGCAGGCAGGAAAAAAACGCCGCTGGATAAAGTACTTAAACACGGCGGGTTTGTTCCAGACCCCGCCCCCGTCTGTCGCTAGCAATGGTGATGCAGCGATTAGTGACGATTCTCTCCGACCAACGATCAGCAGTCGGCAAACTTTCAAGTCACCTTTTGGTAGCACTTGCTTGCTTGGAACATCGACAGAGGTAATACTACATAAAGTACCTGTTAGCAGGTACCAGGGACTTTTTTCTTAATGAAAACCAAAAAAGGCGAGTAAAGTTGAGGCAAGTTGAGCAGGTACCATGCAGTAGAAAAAAGCAGCAAGGTTCAAATCAGACACAGTGAAATACATAATGAACAAAGACAGAGATAACATGTTAGTTCACTCACAGTATGATGAGGTCTTTTGAAGCATTTGGCTTAAGTGAAAATTCTTGACAATTGAGAACTTTGAATCCATATCCTTCACAGACTTGTCCGTTGATTTCTGCCGATTTGATGGTGATCGGGAGCAGGCCTGTGTTCTCCACTCTAAAGGTTCTTCTGAGAGTAAAGTTTGGCTCCTTGACTTTTGTCTCTGAAATAAATGAAGGGATAATAATGTATGGACATTTAATATTTTGCAACAGAGACAGAAAACTATATCATTAATTGGAGTGCTTCAGTCATTTTCATAACATTTTCAGACAGAATACACAACTTTATGGTATTTTTTAAAATAATTATCAGTGAGATTCTTGGGGTCAACTTAATGTTTTTATTTCATCACTTTGTGTTTAATGTTTTGATTGCACAAGCAAAGTGTTCAGAAATTATTTAGGACAATTTCAAAGTATATGCATGAAAAGTATGCATGGACTTGAATGCCCTTCTTGTTGGTCTTTCTTTTCTGTGTGTGGCTTTGACCAAAAGATTATGACTGTAATAACTTAAGGACAAGCTTTTTTAACAATAATGATGACTTGGAATATGAAGAAAACTGTGTTTTTGTACAATAAGGTGCACAAGTTCTGTAAAATGGAATTCTGTTAATATAATGTATGACATTCTGGGTGTGCAGAAGCTTGTTGTAGACATTCTCCACCTACATTCAACCCCTTAATACTCTGTGTGGGTGAGAGTGCCTTTCATCCGTGTGTGTGTGTGTGTGTGTGTGTGTGTGTTTGTGTGTGTGTGTATGTGTGTGTGTGGGTGTGTAAATTAAAGTGTCTGAAATCACATCTGGATTTCATCTGTATACAAGGGACCAGAAATGGAAAGTGTAAATGGGGGCCATGGTTATACCGATCTGGACTACACCAACACAAACGTACTCTCTGTGCAGTCTTTCAGCAGTGCCTCAGTCATCTTGAATCTCAGCGAGCTGCCTTGTCCTGGAGGCTTCCCTGCAACTTTCAGACTTTCCGTTGTTCCTCGGCCGTGAAGTATGATTGTGTCGATCACAGTCAGATTGTTCCTAAACAGAAGGAAGCACACAATTTCAGGAAAGAAATGCATGTTTACTAATGGTTCAAGTTTCATTTGTTCTATTTTTTATTCTACAACACAGGGTTGCACAATGAAAATGCAAGTTGTAGTCCCTTAATGCTACACAAAAAAAAGAAAAAAAGTAAAGTTTCCATTAAGTGACATTACCTGACTATGAGGAGGGAGGAGACACTGTGGTTGCTGGTGGGAGTGAACCTCACGCTGAATGACTTGACTTCTCCGGGCAACAGGAGGAGGTTGTACACAAAGGGTCTGGTTGATCCTTCTACGAACCCTGTACTGCTCTTCATTAGAGATGTCTGCCAAACAAACAGAGGGCCTGTTAGACACAAACAGTTTCCACATGCTGCCTCCGTCATGGACAAAAGGACTGTGATTAGGATTGCAATTATATGCCAAACAGCTGGTCCTCTGAATGCCTGAACAGTGGGGAAGTCCATCGTCACTCTCGGAGCACTCACTTGATTTCTGTGAACCTGGAACTCTAAGGTATTTGTGTCAATGTTGATGTTGGACAAATTCCCTAATGGCAGCCTGGAAAATAAAAGAGAGTGAGAAGATCACTGTCAGAGTAAGATGAGTGGGATAAAGAACAAGATACGTGCTGAGCTAATGGAGATTTCCCACCTGTCAGCCAGCTTTCCAGAAAACACTGAGGGGTTGGGCAACAGCGCCAATGGGAGAACCTGGACATAAACAAGGACATCGGCAGGATTCTGCAGAATAACCTCTTCTTCCTGCGAAGATACAGAAAGATGTCCCACCTCAATTTCGAACACAGGACTTTACCAACACTTTAAGACATTTCTGCTTGTTTTTTTCTAACTAGGGGTGTGAATCTTCACTGGTCTCACGATTAAATTATGATTATCCTGCAACGATCTGTTTCAAAATCAAGATGTATCACGATGCCTCAACTCCTCTAATATTATAAATTGCCACACATGGTATTCATCAACACATTCAAGCAGTCAGTTATATATATATATATATATATATTTGTATGAAATCCCCCCAAGCAGCATCAAGGATTCACCCCTACTACTAACAAGAAGCAGGTTGTTTTCTACTCACAGAGGAGCTGTTTGTGTTGGTCAGAGGGAACATAATGCGTTGGGAGGAGTTGATCAGTGAGGGCCAGGTCAAGTGCGCCGTTATTTTAGCTTGCACGTTTTTCTGCAGGTCTGTGTTGACTTCAAAGACAGCTTCAATCCTTTAGTAAAAAAAAAGAAAAAAACATCTCGTGACACGCTGTAAATAGCCTGTTGTTGTGAAGCAACTGATTCAACAGTAAAATGTGATAACCATAGCTCAAGGATCACTGAATCCTAATATACTTACTTGTGTCCAGAGCGCTCTTTCAGCTCTTTCCAACGCCTGAGGAGTTTCTGGTGGAGGTCTACATCAGCGTCCCAGATATCCTCCTGTAACGCCAGCCCATGAGGTTTGGACTCAGCTGGGGAAAGAAAAAAAGTTTAGTTTTAATTTTGACACTTGTTTTGTGACATTTAAACGTTACAGACACAGACACTTAAAAAAACAACTTACATTTAAGCACAAATGGCAGCCCCACATAACAGTGATCACCACACTGCATGTTGGCATCAAAATAAATATTTGCCACCTGAAAAAGATGGGAGAAAGAAAAATAAGTTTATGTTTAGAAGGACACTTATGGCTCACCAATGTTGCTCAGTGAGATGAAGGGGGCTACCTTAGATTTACGCCTTGGCTCCAGCTCGTCTTTGTTGTTGCGGAGCCGTTTATAATAGAAACGTATATCTTCAGTCAGGGAGCGGATCTGCTGTAACCTCACTTTCTGAGTAAAAGAGCTCTGTATACTGAAGCTTTGATGAACAACTTTCCCCTAAAGGAACACACACAAACACACACACACACACACAAACACACACACACACACACATACACACACGCACGTCAGCAGGAGTCATAACACCTCAGGCTTTGTAAAGGAATGCAGGCTCGGCAGAGGATACATCTCATCTTCTGCTTGTTGACAGTACAGATGTGAAAGGTTACTCATGAATAGATGTCAGTGTTACTTACTGGAAATGAAGGTGGTAAAATGATGTGCTTAGGAGAGCTGTTTAATGTTCCCACGGCTATGAGAGCTTTTACCGGGATGGTTAATATCTGAAGGGGAAAGAAAAGTCTCCATCAGAATGATTGCTGCTTGTGCATTTCTTTAAAAGGAATGGCCATAAACAGCAGATTTGACAGACTACCTACCTCATAATCTGTGGTGATATGTATGGCTCCATCATACATGCCCTCCAAAGCATTGGCCACAAGTGTCACTCTGAATGCTGCATAATAGCCAGATGCTAATATCACCTTCATGGAGAGAAAAAAGAAAAAGAAAAAAAAAAGGGTGGGTGGGGGTTCATAGTGTGCACGCTACAGATTCTTAACATGAGGCAGTAGTTAGCTGTACAGTACTTTTTTTATTTTTGATATAAATGAGTCTAGAAAGGTCTACTGATGTTTCCTCTCCCTTTTTCTCGTTGCTGCCATCTTTCTTTCTGTTTTTCTTCTTTTGCTTCATGAGGCTTTTTTCTGATCCCAAATTTAATTCTGCGTTTACAAGCTTCAGTCAGCACTGTGGGTATGTGAGCTTGTGCATGTCTGCAGCAGCAGCACTACATAAGTAAAAAACTAAAAATGATACAATTACTTCATACTAGCAAATGTTTGCACAAGCATAACCTTAGCAAGGTAGTTGCAAGCTAGCAAAGACGCTAGTAAAAAATAACTTTCAACTTGGCAGTGTGACTAATGACATAAATAACCTCAGACACAGAGCAGTGAGGCAACAATGCAGAGCATTAGTATAAATTGCAATGTGACCAATTTTTCTTCCGTCTCATGTGCCCCCATGAGCATACATGGTGCTTCGTTTGCAAGCCATAAATAATCCTCGGGAATAAGAGACAACTGATACTGTTTGAGTATTTAAAGGTTCTCTAAGCGATGTTGGGTGATGTTACTTCTTTTCAAACAAAACAAGACTAGCTTGCCCCTCCCTTCTCCTCATCCAGTCCCCTCCCCCTCCATTCCGGGCACCAAAGTTAGTGTCATGATGAAAAGCCGCTTGGGTGTGACCATGCGGGGAGTCTTACTGTTTTGTGATGGGAGGCTGAGGTGTTGTGCAGCTCTCGCAGGCGACTTAGGGCCATTGTTGCGTTTCCTTTCTCCGTCTTCAGCAGGTCCATGGAGAGGCTGTCTCCCGTGACCAGCCAGGATTTGATCTCCAGCTGGAGAACACAAAGAAGTTTGAAAAGGACTCAAACACTATATATCAGATACCACTGTGAAAATGTGTATGTTAGCCTTAAGGCTCATGTTGCAACATGTTTAACTGTTGTGCTGGAAATGTTTGAAAGCACAATGCAGCATATTTAAAAGGTCATGTGCAATATACAATGGACCTACTATAACTGTGTACTGGACAATAGACAGGAAAGATAATCACACAGCAAGTAAGGTTTAAGTTTGTTCTTTTTTATTTTCTCTTACAGGACAAACTAATTCTGCCACTGTTCTATGTGTAGTGTAGCAATACATGCAGTATGCTGTGTGATCTCACCTCTATGGGATTACTGTTCACCACCACAAATGTGATGCTGCTGGTGTCTGTTGCACTGCAAACACCAAAGTCCAGGATGTTCTCCTTCAGACTGGGAGGCAGAACCAGTGGCTGTTCACACCGGACACAGAAGAACAAACGCCACATTACACACACGCATATAACCAAGAATCATTCTGCGTTACAAAGGCAAAATTAATTAAAGTAAGGCAAGGAAAGGCAGCTTTATTTGTATAGCACATTTCAGCGACAGGGCAATTAAAAGGGCTTTACACAAAATCAGTTAAAAAACAGTTAAAAAATAAAAAACGATAAAACACATGAATAAACAGTTAAAAATAAAAACATTAAGACGGATGTAACACAAGAATAAAAGTTAAAGTGTAGCATGAGAAATTAAACATATAAGAAATGAACAGTCATTTACAGAAAGGCAACATCCAAAAGAAAGCTCTTCAGCCTTGATTTAAAAGAAGTGAGAGTAGCAGCGGATCTACAGGTTTCTGGGGGTTTATTCCAGATATGAGGAGCATAGAAACTGAATGCTGCTTCCCCCTGTTTAGTTCTGACTGTGGGGCCAGAAAGTAAGTGGTTCATAGTGTAGTAGCAGATCAGAAATGTATTTTGGTCCTACAAAGTAACTAAATACTTTCCAAACCAATTTCCATGCAAAAATGACTTATGTTTTACTATTTAGAAAAGCATTGCATAATGTCTCCAAATGTCTAACTTGTAATCCTGTTTTGTTTGTTTTTTGTGTACCTCCAAGAAGCCTGTATAGGCCCGGACAGGCAGGTGGAACTTGGATGCATTTGTGATCAGCAGGATATTGCTGTCAATGTGAATGGAGGGTCGGACCGGCCGGAAGAAGAGGGAGAAGACGTAGCGTGACTCGTGTGGGGGGATAAGGATGGGTGCACTGAAGTTCTGCACCTAAAACAGAAAGAGAAAAAAATATGTTGCATCGCCAATTAAACATATATTTCACTTCACAATTACACTCTCCCCATGTTGACCCTTTCTGGTGACTCTCACATTAAACATGGTTTTGGCCTCTTCTGGCAGGGACACGTTGTGTAACCGGATGGCAAAGCTGAAGGCATTTGTGAGGAAGATGGGTCTGTCCAATGGGTCGACGGGGCTGTCCCTGATGTGGAACAATGTCGCTGTGTGGTCAAAGCCCAGGTAGCTGCCAGAAAAGAGAAACTTTTTAGAACTAAAACTCTTATTGGAAAAAAATTCAGCCATGCCCACTCTCTCAATTTAGAGACACAAACAACTCACCCATCTAAAACTTCTGCCTGGTAAGGGATTTCAAGCTTGGAGTAACTCTTTTCTTTCGCTTTAACAGTTATCTTTCCAGAGAACTGATATGGTCTTCTTGCTTTTGAGGCTGCAACCCAAAAACAAGATTGAAACAGCAGATAACTGCACTGCAGAAGCATACAAAGCCTACAAAGAGGAAGTTGGGCAATAATCTAAACAAAACGTGTAAGAAATTGCTTAAGTATTGACATGATGTGAAACTCTTTAAGATAAATAATGTCCAGAGCATTACTAATAAATAGTCAGTATGTATTACAGGCCACACACAAAGTAAAAATACTGACTTCTAATTCTTTTATTTTTTTAACCATTACGTTTTTAAAAACGAATGGAATCCTTCTCAAAAAGGAAGTAGAAGCAACTGTTCACTTCTGTGTCTCTGTCAGCCAGTGAAGACTTAAAAGAGGAACTGACCTCATGCAGGCTTCACACTTTAGAACTGCCTGTTAAGAGCTTGTGTTAAGTAGAAATGGAACTGCACTTGTAATGTTTAAGGTCTGTGTGGCTGACTGACTGCGTCATAATCACAGTTAGAGGGCGTGGTAGCTGAGCAGGCATTTGAAAGCTCAGGTTGGATATGGCTTTCAATTTTTAACTTTCTCAAATGGATTTCCATTGTCTGTCACAATATTAGCTATATATGAATATAACTATATATGAAAGTGTATGGTTCAAGATATTAAGCAGAAAAACAGTTAAATGAAATTAGATGTACACTAGCTACAACAAATGCAGTCTAATACAAAAGTCCTGAAATAAATTGTTAGTGTTTGTTATTTAGCCTTCCCTCAAATAAAGAGTAGAGAGAGAAGGAAAACAAACAAGCATGCAAATGGAAATTATCGCGGCTGGAAAAATTATCATGCTCATTTTTTTTAAATCGTGTGATTAATAGATTTTTTGACTATTGTGAAAGGCCTAGACACACCCGTCAGTACTACAGCCTCTAAAATGATCATACAGTTTAATGAACACCTTTGTCAACAAAAATTTTACATTATAACCATTTTTCAACAGAAGTGTCTCACTACAGTAAAAAACACTCCTCACCGTCAAAACTTATACTTGCAACTTTGGTATATCTGCTCTCTCCAGCTCTCAGTGTGACTGCTTTGAAATCTACTGTGACTGCTTCATTTGACGGTGTTGTGCGCACACTCTGTAAAATGTAAATAAAGGTTGGGGTTACATGAGGGTTAAAATAACAGTTTGAAGATTTCAAAAAGGCTACCAAGGATACTTACTGTAATTGGAACATCTTTTGTTCCTGAATTTAAAAGGTGTACATTCAGCAGTTTTGGACGATCTGTAAGAAAAAGTGGTTGGAAAAGAAAATGAAGGAGTGAGCAACGAAGCCTGGAGAAGCAGTGCAAGAGGTACCTACTGTTGTATTTCTCCATACCTTGTGACCGCAGCGTACCAAAGTCAAGCATCTCTGTGGAGGCGTATATACCAGGGGCTGCAAGAAAAAAGTAGTACAGACAGACAAATGTTTACCTGACGGACAAGACCGATTAATATATTAGAATGTGACAAAGTTTTGGTAAGCACACCTGATGAGACCTCCACTTCTACAGGGAGAATGATAAACTGGTCTTCATTGGGGGCATTGGTTTTGATTCTGATGAAAGCCGTGTGGTTGTCGGCATCTCTCGACGAGAAGCTGGCTCTCATCACCCCCTTTGTTTCGAATGGAGGAATCTCCTGGAGGGAGAAGGTCAGCATTAGGGCTTGGTATCGCCACCGTTATCCTGAATCAACCCGATTCGGATTCACAAGGTCCCTTTCTATTAGATTTCTATCAATCCAATTTTCTAAATATCAATTTTGTTTAGATATGAAAAAGATTCTTAGAGAACTAGTGATGTAAATTGTACAAGGTTGCCTCTAACCTAACGCATAATTAAAAATATCAATGTTGACTTGAAGAATTGACTCCAAAGCAGTTACCTAGAGACAAAGAAATTGTCTTGCTTTCTTGCAGAGGGTGCGATGCAGAGACTGTAGTCACCTGATGGCCATGGCTGGATTACCCTCACCAGCATTTTGCCTAACTTTGGAGCGTTATTTAGCATAACATGAATTCCTTGGATAGTCTAGTTTCACATGAAACCGAAATCGTTAGTGTAGCTTTAAAACGCAGTCTCCTAAGAGATCGAGTTCAGGATTTTATGAATCGATACTGAACCATTTAAATAAAGATCAATTTGAATTAGAAAATCTTTTTTTTTTTTTTTAAACCCAGCCCTAGATAGCTTGGGTGAAAGTGACAAAACTTTGACCTCCGTTATCGTTTATCATTAAAAAACAAAATAAGACTCTACACAATCACTGGAACAAAAAAATGTTGTGGAACCAACCCATAATTTAAGAGTCCCTGTTTGTTGACCCGTGGGAAGCTCTAGATGAAGATCTCCACCACTGGAGTACATCTCAACAACCTGGAGTAAGACACGGAAAAGGAACTCAATCCATCAATTAAACAGCTGTTCCATCCTTAAAACACATGTGCCAGTTCAACCATTAGATACTCTAATTGCTCTACCTGTAGTGGCTCACTGTATGGGTTGTGGATGTTTATTAGAGGAGAGAAGCTGCTGTTTACAGGGACTCTAGCCCCGATGAAGGGCCGCAGTCTGTAAGGATTTGGGATGCCAACCCCAAAAACCTTCAGGATCAAGATAGAAGAGCAAAATTAGTCCCATTTCTCCTAGCACTAACTATTCAAGTTGTGAAAAGGAAGTGTTGTTCATTTTTGGTCTATACCTGGTATGTAAACACTCCATGATGTGATGTATTAATAAATAAAGTGTTTTCTACGTTCCCAACTACTCGGGCAAGAAACACAACATCGAATGACGTGTTTCCTCCTGGTGGAATTATCTGTTGAAAGATGCAGATAAAGAAACATACATGATGTGCAGAAAACAAACACATAATGCAGCTTATCAGAGTTTTTTACATGTATTGACCCCAAGCTGGGCTATTAACCTGAAACACCTGACCTTACAGATCTGCTGCTACCAAAACATTACAGCTACACTCTAACTTTAGCATTTTGGTGGCAACTGTGGTTGCAAATGATGACTGTTCAGTGTTTTTAGTTTTTTTACCTAGATTCCCCTGAATACTTTCCTGTCTATTTAAATATACAGAAACAGCTAAAAACAATATATAGTCTACATATAGACTAAAATGTCATGTAGTAAGAGATTGTACACAAATGTAATAAAACAGAACTTCTTGTGCCATCTCAGCTGCTGCAGACTATTTAGAGAGTCTAAAAAAAAAGCAGATAGTGGAAGGAGTGGATTCCCCTGCTCACCCGATAAAGGCTTGGTGGAAGTGCAGAAGCAAAAAGTTCGAAGCATGATAGGAAACGTACACTCTAATCTGTGCATTCTTATTATTTATTAAGGCAGGTTTTTCAGTCAGGAAACTTCTTCAAGTAAAACAATATATAAGTTGTGTGATTTTTATAACCGATCCCAAAAGGCATTAGGGGTGTGAATCTTCCCTGGTGAATCGTCTAGTTACTAATCCCAATCCAAAGACGCAATGATTCATTTAAACCTCCCTAAAAAGGTATGGTTTGGTTTCAGAAGTGCACATATACATCCTGCATCAATATCTGAAATATGCAGGGAAGGCAGAATACTTTTCTTTTGCTTAGATTAGTGTCCACACATTGTAATGCACACAGGAAATGGAGAAGCTGCACACAGCTTGAAAACAATAAACCAAAATGATGAAACAGCTCTGAGAAAATATATGGGGAACAAGGGGGGGGGCGGGGGGGGGGGGTTGTCTTTAGATAAACATTTTTTGCTTTGACTTTATATTTCCAAATTCTACAGTGGCAGTTATGTTCAAAAGTCACAGCTTAACTCAAATAAAGTATATTCATTTGTTGTAAAATAAAAATAAACTATGCAGTGTATACTTTAAAGTATCAGTTCATAGCAAGAAGTTGGGACACATTTATAAATATACACCAACAGCCACTTGGCATGCTCAGATGCATAACATGTGCCATAGTGACCAGGCAGAGATCTCTGGGGATTGTAGTCTCTATTTATATATAGGCTAGAGTGCATAGCTGAATCCATGTGTATAATCAGACAATCCAACGCATGAAACCAAAATAACACTTAACACACAGATACTGCAGTTTTCTTTAAGCAAAAATAAAGACTAGGTATGCATTGATTCCATGCAGATGATACCATTACATGTATCTGGCATTTATTAAAGAAAAACCACAGTACCAAACCAAAAGGTGGCGTCTCCCAAGAGGACGGGTCCAAAAGAAAGCTGTGACATACATTCTCCTATCAGGTGTTTTAATGATGAAATTTGCAGAGTTGAAGCCCTTGCAGAACCAAACTGGATATCAAAGCATGACAATTTAAAATCTGAACTGCAAACAACATGTAAGCCTGCTCTTAAATTTGCCAATAATTCAGAGAAACCTGGTGAAATCTGGGGGCCAGCTCACCTATGTCAAATTATGTCAATTACTACATTCAATATCTTCCATTTTACCTAATGATGCCTAATGTCATTACTACAATTGAACTAAGAAATCTCTGGATCTCGCAGAAGTTGTGATTTTATCTACCCTAATATCTAAAGCCTTTACACAAACATACCCCATGACAGAGGCCTAATGGCCTCAGGTTGTTATCCTCCAAACCACACGGAATTATTTCTTTTACTGAATGCCTTTGTAAACTTGACTCTTATGTCCCAAAGACACCAAAAAAAGAAAGAAAGCAAATGCCACCTGAGAGACAGAAGGATACATTGTGTGTCCTGATTATTCTCTGGTTTACAATAGTCAAAGTTATCACACTGATTTATTCATATTTATGCCACATGATCAAGTAACATGGAGAAATCAACACACCCATGGGACTTAAGATCAAGGACATCATTTTTTGTAAACTAACAGGATAATGTGCATTTTCTATTATTAAGTTATTAAGCGTTAGATGTGCTGGGCTCATGCCAAAAATATATCACTGTTAACAAAGTGACTCCCAAGTGATTAGTACTTACCCTATTCTGGAAAAAGGATGCATGAAAATGTGCTGTTGTAGCCGATATTGATATCAAACTAATTTCTTCTGAACTAGGATTATGTAAATATACTTTCTCCATTTTTGGCATTCCAACGGGCCTGTAAATGAAGAAAGAAGCCTTGGTGAGCGCCGGCAAACAAAAACATATAGAAAGAAATAAAAAACTAAATGTAGAAGCACATATGACACTAATAAAGTCAAAAGACTCAAAAGGTGTAACACATTTTAACATGTAAATGACACCACAACTTAAGGAACATGCCACAGCTTGTTAGAAATAGCGCTTAGCACGGTCTCCCCCAGCTGGAGATAGCTGGACCAACCCATTGATTGTCTCAGAGCGTGCGTTGTTTTAGTTCGGTGCAACACCGGCAGCGCCGCCCCTAGTTAGCTCAGCGTAGTGAATGGAATCCTATGTTGCCGGTTAGCATGTTGTGAGTAAAAGCAACAACAACAACCTAATTACTTTTTGTGGCCTGCAAATTGGCCTGCGTATTCACAACAAATACAAACGCAGATTAAGACTAGACAATTTCCGCGGCAGATATTATTTTAGGACTATACCGGGTGGAAGCACAGCCAAAGCACTGTCCCAAGTCAACATCTGCCTAGGGAAACGTCTGATGCTACATGCCAACCGGCAACATAGGATTCCATTCACTACGCTAAGCCAACTAACATTGTTGCACCAAACTAAAACAAAGCTGAGACAACAAATGGGTTGGCCAACCTATCTAGAGCTAGGGGAGACCGGGATAAGCCCTATTTCCACAAACAGTAGCATGTCCCTTTAAAAAGTTTGTTGAAGATATTAACAATAAAAACACATGTTATTAAAAATAAAGTCATAGATTTTGTTAAAGACAAGAAGAGAGACAGGTCCTTAAGGAGACAGGTAGAAACTTAATTTACAGTTTTTCAAAGATGACACATCACCTGATGACTAATGGTGCGCTTGACATTCCTCTGGGTTACCGTCCCAAAATTGGGAATTTATTGGAAAAGGACCTTACAAGTAGCACTGCATGTTATAACCTATTCAACGGATGTGCTGCACTTTACAGTACTGCCAATCCACACCCAAAGCACATCATAAACTCTTTGATTCGTACCTTCCAGGCAGCACGTGGTTTCTTTCATTTCAATATGGTAGGAAAATCAACTCGCAAGGAATTGGGGAGTTTTTAATGATTCTCCCTGCCCACAAATACAAAGCCATGCAAAGACAAAGTAGCTTTGGCTTAAGAATAAAAGCCACTGAATGATGTATTACTTCTAGATCAGTCGATTAAAACCTGAAAAACTACTTGTATGGTCCTTTAAACAAAGTGGATAAAGAGGTATGTGTGGTTTCACCAACACAAGTAAGGCAGATGTCTTTTTAACAGCTTAAATGAATGGCATCTAACAAGTGGAGCCTCTATCTATGGGCTGATTTATTAAGACATGTATTCCAATTCTGCCTGCCTTTCCAGTGTATTAGAGACGGGGTGAGAATTTCTCAAGGTTTCATTTTCATGCCCTCAAAACATTCACAGCTGATAAGTGGATTGTTTATTGAGGACGTAGAACAAGGGAGGGCAGGTCGAGACAGCTGGGTCACTCACTGTGAGTTGGTGTAAGGAAACCCCTGTGACAGTTAATTAACCATTTGCACCCTGGTAGGGTAGGCTACACTTGAGGCAGGGTCATGCCACATGGGTGTGTACACCCACGGTCAGGGTGGCATGTGATCCAATAAGTCCTGCGTAGGTGACGCTAGGTGCTGACGCTTTGGTTGAATGCCTACTCAGCGACACATTTTGTGTTGAAAGGCTGAGGTTACTCACCTCAAGAGGTTTATTTTACGTAATATAGAGAGCAAAAGGTCATATTGACTGAACACCAGTCTAACTATCCACTGGGTTTTAAAAATCTTGTTTAATAATTTATCAGATAATACTTTTAAACAAATATTTCTACTAAAGTAGGAATGAAAAAGAAAAAAGGCAACTCAAAATGAGTAATGGTAAGTGCCTAAAACTATGTGAAATGCAATTAAAAAAAACACACATCACATAAACAAACATTTAAAACTAGTGTCAGAATACATCAAACACTCACTGTTCGTGAAAGTCCAACATTGGAGGTTCGAATCGTATAGGGCGGCAGTTCCCACGGTGCGGGGATGTGCTGTGAGAGACATGCAGATGTGACAGCAGCAACAGCAAGCTAGGAAAAATACTCTCCATGTCTCCAGGCATTTCAAACAAACCGGAGGCTAAACACACTAGCGCAGACACCACAGTCTGGGCCCACGCATTTATTTTAACGCATTAAGAAGCCCATGGGACCACTCCCATATAGAGTGCCCTATTTCCATGTGTAAAATCTCCATGAAAATCCATAGAGTGAAAGAATAAATAAATCAACCGGAAAAGAAAAAAAAAAAAACTATTTCTTCTTGTAACAAACCAAATGCAGTGTTCCTCTTACACAAAGGTAACTCATTTTGAGCATCGGTTCCACCCGCCTGGTCATAACTCATCAAACCTGTCTAACAACAGGTGTAACTTAACAATAGATAGGGAAGTCCCCTAACAAGAAGCAACTCTACTTTGCAATATGCAACAGAACTGTGTAATGCGAGCCTTTATGTAAAACTCATGAAAAGAGAAGCTCAAAAGCAATGTGTGTGTGGCACATACAAATATATGATAAGTTGATGTCATGTGATGGTTGAAAAGCAAACACCTGAATGTCACATGTTCTTTTTTCCACCAAAAAAACAGTCGTGGGAAAGTAAACATTGCCACAAAAATATAACAGTCGAGGACACACTGTAGCTGGAATCTTTTTTTATACTCGTCTTTCGCACCAGAACTGATGTGGTGGTACCTAACACCATCCACTAATAAATCACTTGTGTGTAATTGCTCTAACATGAGCCTAGAATCAACTTCACCTATTTCCTACCAAGCCTATGCATACGGGAGCAGACAGTAGCTATAGCTGCATGCTCCAGTAGCAGAGCTCACTAGAGACAGGATGGATTTCCATCCCAAGGCGCATGATAATCCACATAGAGACCCGGCCATGCACTGCTCCTCCTGGATTATCTGTCATCTACAGTCTGTCTTCACTTCTCTCATTAATATTACATCTACTGACAAAGTTCTTGCAGAGTTAGGATGTCAGATTGGAAACTGGCTGTGAATTCTGTGCAGCCTTTTGCTCAGCACTTCAGAGCTAATGCGTTGAATGTCAGGGTGTAATTGAAGTAGCGGGGGAGGGCGGGGGGTCATGAGGAGGCTGTACCTCTTGGCCTCAGATCTGTATATGCCCAGTGTCAGGCTAACCTTAAGACGTGTGCATTAAAAACAAACTGACTGTGAAAAGCTATTGCATTCCTGTAATAATAATTCTTCTTCTTATTATTATTATTATTATTATTATTATTATAATAACCTGTGACTACCATATGTTGATAGCTTTCTTCACAAAAAGAGGAGCACACTGAGTAATAGAGAAGAGATAATAATTAACATACAAAAGCTTCCAAACACTACACTACACAGACACACACACAATGAGATAAAGGGGAAGTTCAACATTTGATAAACCTCAAACACAAAACAGCCAAATACCCTCCCCCTCCCACCCAGACCTGAAGGAGTGGTCATGCTATGCCCGGGGGAAATAACATTTTTATGATTTTGAACAATGTGTACAAACAGTAAAGGCTTGCTGTATGCTGCACTCAGACAAAACACAAGTGTAAAAGTAAGGACAGAGTATTGTTTTCTATGCAGAGGTCGCCATACAAAAACACAATGTTAAAAAGTCCACTGACTGACTGGCACATGTTCCCTGCCTTAAAAACAGTGTGTACTTTACTCAATTATTTCTACCTGTTGGCCCTTCCTAAGCCCGCCACACACCTAAGACACCCAATTACATAACATTTGTAGTGTCACACTTAGCTATGTCGGTCTCAAGGCGATCCTGCCTGGGAAGCAATGTTTCCTAAGCATTGATACTTTTCAAGACCAGAAGTAAAGCTGGTTTGGTTGAAGTATTGAAAAAAAAAAAAAAAAAAAAACATCTGCCTGTCTGCTCCTCTCAGCCTCGTCAGTTGGGGTACAAACTGTCAAACTGATATCAGCTGGGTCTGCGGTGTGCACTGCCAGATCTCTAATCTTCCAAGTAGCTGGGGCAGCAGAGAGGCACACTGTGGTTTGGGCTGAGCAACAGATGACACAGACTGAGCCTTTTTCCTGACGACTCATGTCACTAACAGCACGTTTCAGCGAGCTGAGGGGTTGTATGGGTGGGATCTCATGAATCTGGATTTCTCTAATTGACTTTATGCCATCAACCATACTTGTTAGTGTGTTTTTAAGTTCTTGTCATGTAGCAAGGTTTTTTTTTTTAATGGTTGGTAACTAATACTGTAGCCTGGCAGATAGTAATCCAATTATTACCCAGGTTGGTTAGCCTTGGCAAAAAAAAAAACAACTTTGTGCTCAAATGAAACTTCTTCACATTGGCTTAAAATATTTATAGCACCATTTCAGCAGCATCTTTGTTGTTTTCTACTTGTGAATGTTGGTCATGTTAAAGCTGGAAGTATAATTCAGTGTGCTGTTGCTTTTCCGCATCTAATCAACACAAGAACTCTTAAGGCTCTTAATACTATATAAGCTCTACTCATTAAGCTTTCATTAAACACTTCACAAAAGAATGCACTCCAGGTACAGTACGTAGAGCAGCACCTGCTTACACCCACACTCATATAATGGCATTTAGCCAGAAACACATGATTGGTTGAAGTTTGGAAGGACATTTATGAAGTGAAAAATATAAAAACGTACCTTTGTTGATGATATAAACTAAAATCAATGTCGGACTCTGCCTGCAAATGAACAGAGACATAAACAATGAGCTAAATGGGATTTAACAGGATGTTACATTAGGCAGGTAATATGTAAATCAAGTAAATGGTCTTATATCAACCTTTTTCTGCGCTGTATTGGTGTAAATATTTCTGTACATGTGGTGAGTAGTAGTTCAATTGTAATGGCAACAACAAGGCAAAAAGTAATATAGCACTTACCTGTAAAAGGCTTCCTTCGCCAAAATGTAAAACTTCTAGAATTGTGTCTGACTGAATGAATGCTGTAAACCAGAAAGACAAGAAGACTATATTATATTATAAGTTTTATCACCATCATCAACATTCAACAATCAACATTAAAAAGGAGAACAACCGGTTTCTAATTACAGCAGAGTTTGGAGCATTTGACACTTATGAATACTGGAGGACACAGGAAGGGAAACTGTAGCAGAATAGGACATGTATCAAAAATAGCTTTCTGCTAGAAACTTCTCCCGAATCACAACAGCAAAACTCATCAGTTTAGCAGTTATTATATCTTCCTTAACCATGTTATATTACCGTTAAAGATAACTCCCTACTTAAACTTTAATCTCTTGTACTTTCAGAGCAGACAAGAGAGAAGAAAAAGATCAGGCTCGAGATCTTTGCCTGCATGCTGCTACACTGGGTGTGAAAGTTTGGTGGCTAGGCTGTACCAAAAAGAAACAGTTCATCTACTAAGAACTCATCTGTTTTAAGGACGTGATAAAGTGTCAGTCCACCGGGCATTTCTGTGTATGAAGCTCACATTGATTAGTCTCCAACAACCTAAAGTCAGCACACCCTCATATAGTGTGATACATAGAGTTGTGTGTTAAAAAGGTATATCTATTATCAACAGGACTTTCAGGCCCGGATGTTTCTTGCATTGGCTGTCATATGACTACCTCTGCGTAGAAATCTACAAGCTTAGAGAAGCTCAAATTTGACTCCCGTACTCAGCATTTAACACGCCTCCCCTCTATTGTTAAGCTTTTCATCTGACACCATTGAAATACCACAACCTGACAACAAGACCAACGTTTGCAGCAGATCATGTTCTCAGCATACTTTCAGTATGCTAATGAAGCGTTATTCATTCACTTGAGGAAAAAAAAAGTATTTGTCACGTCTTTATGAATTAATGAGATAATTATCTCAGAAATTCTACAATACAATTTTATGAAAAACAATTTGCTCTCTCACTGTTGCAGCAGGAGCCGTACTCCATGTAACACACACAGCCTCTTTGAGGATTTGAGATGTCTAATTAATTCGGAGAAATAGATTTTTGGCCGGAAAATGTATCTCAGAATTTCAGAGATTATTCTCCTGGTTACTCAGAAAAAACATATTTGTTTCTCAAGTGAAAGCTTTATGCTTCCTGAAACCTGTTGTAATGTTGGGCAATTAAACTGTTGCAGTCCAATAACTCCTGCTAGTTATAACGAGTGTTTTTGATTCAAATGCCTCAGCAGAAGTGATCTAATCATTTGATGCAACAGCTCAGTTTAATTTCCTTTTTAGATTCACATCACAAACAGCTAACATAGCCATTCTGCCATGGGAGAGCATCTAGTCAGAGTGAAGTTTTCCAAGTTCACGTCAGCTCTTCTCGTAAGTATAGAGGGGAAGAAATAACTTCTCCTACTGTACCTCAGTGGAACATACGAGGCTAAATAAGGGAAAGCCATAGTGAAAGTTACACTTGACTAGAGGCCGAGTACAAGACTACAGAAAGTGATACTTAGTGTTTTCGATCACTGTGAATCATTACAGCTCGTTGTTCAGAATATGATCACTATCAAAACAACAACTAGGACTACATTCAAAATGCCTTTAACAAAAATACTCGGTGGCGCTTGATCCGTGTGGCTTATTGAAGGTTTCTACCACACCCTCACATGTATTTTTTGTATTTCGTCAATGTAATTTGTGTTTTATGTTCTGTGAAACTGATCGATGAGTGCAACAATGGAGCCTCGGTGATTGCCAAACTGAAAGGAAGCAGGATGTTTTATCATTTCTCTCATTTAAATCACATGTCCTCTCTCTTGACATTGTGTAAATCTGTCCAGATAGTTCAAATAGTGAAGCGCAACTAGCACTGATCCTGTTAACACTGACTCCATCTCCTAATCTTGCAGATTTGAGGTCGACAGAAGCATGACATAATAAGTGACACAATTTTGCCAAATAATCTCCTCTATCGCTCTAGTTAGATACTTTCTCAAATTATGTTGCAAGTGTATGGAACCAGTGTTTCAATTTATAAGCACCAGACACGTTTCAAAGTTGGCACAGCTTATCTTGGACGTGGATTGCAGCTGTCCAGTCACGATTAGTCGACTTATCACCCTGTGACCTGACATGATCAGTGGATCTGACAGCTGGACACTTCAGTCGGCTCGATAAATAACACGCGGCTGTCATTTGTCCCGTGGACCGCTCAGTGCCAAGCTGAAACCAACCCAGGGTCCAAATCAAAACGCTCAGCCACGTATACAAATAACCGTCACCTGACTGATTCAAGCATTTCCTTTATTGAGTGTAGTATGAGGAAGTCTTGTTACTGTTAGGTAGGCTGTCGGCGAGAGGGAGACGATGCAACCATTAATGTGGTCTCTTAATATCAATGCACTGATTAACATACATTATGTGCTAACATTGGTAATAGCGACGGTGCTAACAAGCTGCTCTGTCCGTCTCTGCTAAGTATTATTTTGCATGTGTGTTAGGTAACGATAGAGTGTTAGCCTAACTTAGCCATATATGGAAGGGATGACAACATGACAACAAGCTACAAACGAAGCTAACGGTCACATAAAAGGCCACGCATAGTAAACGAAAGGTAGCACTTTCATTCTGAACTAACGCTATTCTTCTTTGTATCAATTGTTATTAGTAATATTATTTGCAAGGTAAGCGGGCTAGCTGTGTAAAAGTTGGCCCGTAGAGGTAACCTCAACCCACACTTCGTAGAAATGTCTACGGAAGTTAGCGCTAGCTTATGCGGACGTAGCCAGCTAAGTTACAAACCTTGTTTATTGGCCCGCGTCGTGTGAATAAAAGCAATAAATAACGTCCTCAATAATCCGATACATGACGTTCTTGTTCTCGTGTGTGAGTGGCGAAAACTCTGGGCTCTTTCTTGACTCGCCATGCTGCAGTTCTTTCTGTTAGGATAACAACCGAGCGAGTGAGCGAACATGCCCGTCTAAACCTCTGCTGACTCTGTCAATCATAGCCGTGAGGGGAGAAAAAAACGGAGGAGCAGCTAACTACTGAACAGGACGTTGGCCTCTTCTTCTTCTCTTCCTGTTCCGCTGCATGTGTCCCGCGTCACAGCGCCGTGTGCTGCTGCTGCTGCTGCTGCTGCTGCTGCAGCGGAGTGAGCCCGGCAGAACGAAGCACGTCTAGCCTTCTTATCGTGCTTTTGCCTGCTTCATATTATACCAAGTTGTTTCATCGTTCAGCCAAAATCCGAAAGATTGAGCAAAATCAAATTGTGCTCTCGCGAGAACCGGATTTCCATAAACTCAAACTACACTATTTAACTGCACAAAATGTACATTACGTAGTCATTACTTTTAAAATAAGAGGAAAATCAGCATGAGCATGTCAAATCCATGGCGGGCAAAAAAACAAAGAGAGCACGGGCCAAACTTGGCCCTTGGGCCCCAAATTGGGCAACCTTGGTCTAGGACCTAAGTAGATAGCCCTGGGCTTTACTCACTGGGTGCTATAATCCGCCACTTCTATGCTCTTTTTTTTTTTACTGTAAACTGGCAATACAACAATTCCATTATTAAAGTATCTACATGTAACTCTGTATGTGACTTTTAAATGTTTCTGAAACTGTAATTTTCCATCTGATGATCATAAATGACCTGTAACAGCAAACAAGACTAACCGTGAAAAGAACAGTAGTTTTGTATAGTTTTTATTAAAGCTGTAGTGTGTAACTTTTTGATATTAATGATTCAGTCAAGCCATTGCCAAATGTGTTGCTATTAAGCTACTTGGCTCCACACAACTGTGTCTGTATTTCTCAGGATGGCTATGTTCAGAAGATTGTGGCGTCCAGTGACTTTCCTTCGCAAAACTCAAGTGAAGATAACTACCTCTTTTGGAAAAGGAAACCAGGGTAATGGTTAATGGTTGACATCCATGAAGCTGATAAAAGATAGTATGCGCCCAGCGAGCCCATAGAACATGATACGCTTGTTTTCTAGGGTGTCTTAAAGCTGACAGTAGTTCTTTGTCTGATATTGTTACTGTTCAGGAACAATACTGGCGTAACACTGGCTTTTGGCCTGAAAGAAAGTCACCAAGTGAGGTGAACCAATGAATGGACACTGGAGCTTAATTTTCTTTTGACAGGGAGTCGGATAACCCTGTTAATGTAATTAAAATAAAGTATAAAGTCTATCTAATAAATCGGCAAGCCTCTGTATGTGTGTGTGGGACATGTTTTGTCAGTGTGTCAAGTTTCTGTTTTTGGTTTGTGTTATGTTTTCTGTCAGTTTTCCCATTTCCTGTTTTATTTTGTAGGTTCTCCGTTCTCCCTCGTGTTGTCTTGTATGCTTCCTGTTGTATATTTTCCGCCTGTGTGATAACCTGTCCTAATGTGTTGCACCTGTGTCTTATTGTCTCCCCTGTCTTGTGTATTTATGTTCTGTCTTCCCCTTACCCCAGAGCGAGATTGTCTTCCTCCTGGGGTTCAGTTTCAAGTGGTTTTCCCTGTTGTGTCCCGTATTCCTGAGTTCCTGTTTCCCCTTAGATTTGGACTTTGCCTGTTTTCCGGGATTTCTCTTTTTGCTGTTTACTGGACACGGTTGCCATTGCTTTATTTGCATGCTAATAAAACATTGTATTTTACGTACTTGAGTTGTGCATTGTGGGTCCATTCTGTGTGTGTTTGTGTGTGTGTGTGTGTGTGTGTGGGGGGGGGAAAAATTCTGCAGCACAGATTACAACACTATACAGTAATGTTTATATAGAATACATTAAAATGTTCAAATGTCATTAAATTCAGCAGAATGCCACATGCAGCAAGACCAGAGTTCATTTTTAAAGCTGATTTGTTACTTTGCTTTACCCAGTTGGGATGTGTGGAATATTCTCATAATATTAGGAGGAGGTGTATCAACAGGAGCATACGAGTGACATATACACCACACACACCTTTATTTCAAGTTATAAGTTATGTATGAAAGAGTTTGGGATTGTTTTTGACCTGTTAGACAGGTGTCAGTAAAAACCTTAACAACTGTGTGTACTAGCTCACTGCCACACCTTAGTGATACATAGCCATTCTTTTTAGTTACACCTTTTTTAATCCTGCTAGGACATGTCAAAATGTCCCTGTGAGATTGTAGGTTCATTACCCATCACCAAACACTGCTGAGCTGGTGAGTGCAGCTTCTTAAGCTTCCTGCAGAGGGCAGAAATGGATGAAATGTATCAAACAGGACTGAGACTATTCTTACATGTTTCCTTTTTGGAAGAAAGGAGAGTGAATGCTTTTGACATGACTTACTGCTTGCTCCTGGTTTAACACTGGAATATATTAATAAGAGCCGTAAAGTCCGATTAAATACAAATAGTGACATTACATAATCAGTCAAGAATTTCTCAATAGCAGATTTCTTTTCATTTTTGTGTCAAGTTTTTGCATTGTAATTTATGTTCACATGTGCGTACTCTATCTTCTATTCCTGTACTATATGTTACACAGCTGTGGCCTACAGTACATACCTGAACATTACTGCGTGTATACTTAAGTCATTCCAATACTCAACTATGCAACGAGGCACCAAACCATATGACAAAATACAGTATTTTCTAGCATTGAACTCACCATGTACATAGTTTCAAAAAGCATTATTTCGATTAGGATCCATTTTACTGTAGTTACTATTAAATTGCAATTTCTGCATCCCACATTATCAAGCCCCGCCCCAGACTTTCAAAAACCCCTATTCCACCAAGGAAAAAGAATTCAATAAGACATGTTACCAATATACAGTATCTATACACAGTATATATGCTGAAACCTTATTACATGTTAATAGGAGAGCAACAAACAATGAAGATACGTAGGAGATGGTTGTCTTAGGTTAGCATGAAGACAGACTAACAACACACACACACACACACACACACTTGCTCTGTTGACGTGATTGCGAGTGAGAACAAAAACAAGCAGAAAACGTGTGGTTGATTACAGCACAATGAAAATGACTGCACTAAAAGAGAAGTGTGAATAAAGAAATCAGTGAAAAGCCTCCCACAGGCAGTGATTGCAGATTTTCCTGGTGCGTTGTATTTGGCCCATGAATTTGTCCTTGAGGTTGTCATAGCAACTTGGTGTGAGGGTTTGGCGGAGGATAAATCATCCTCTATGTTTGGAATATAACAATGACATAGTACAAGTAATCATGGCCGGCATCTGATGAACAGTGTACAACTCATTAGCACAAGAGGACTCAGACTCAGCCACTCAGACTGATACCGGCGGCCAAGACCCATCTGAGGGCCTGCTTACTAGCCTGTGCTCTAATTTTACATAACAGGCATGTATGCATGTATTGTACAGTATTTCATTAAAAACATAATTCCATTTTATCTTATTCTGCTGTATTAACTACTGAATGTACCACATATTTACATCCTACTTGTGTTTTTGGTTCCAAAGACGTGCATTGCTGTCCCAAAACTACTAAATATCCTGACCCCTAACCGTGACTGACATGTTCCTGAAACACTCCTGTCTAGGAAATGTTTGCTGGAAACTACAGTGTCCAGCACTTTTAGCTATAAGACCAAAATAAAGACTTAACCTTCCGTTCGCTATCTCTCCAGCCCCAAACGGCAGACAGACCAAGGTAGCAACTAGCTGGTGAACACATAGGATGTCCTCTTACAGCTAGTTTCCACTGCTCCAAGTGGCATGCTAACACGCTAACTAAGACTGAGAACATGGTGAACATTATACCGGCTAAACAAAAGCATGTTAGCAGTCTTGCTGCATTCAGTTAAATGCCTTAGCAGAGTCTCCCAAAGCTGCTATTTGTATTCTTTGTATTCTAGTTGTATTCTGTTATTTAATAGTCTAAAAGTGTAGAGTAAAAAATACATATGTTTGATTAGGTTTTAACAGCTGCTCTTACTATCCCTGTTTGGACGTCGTTTGATTGCTTCCATTGAATGAACAAACACACAGAATGAATGCCACAAAACTTTCATTTGTTATCCAGTTGGACAGTCAGCCAAAGTCAGTCAGCTAAAGCATAAACTTGAGCACGTTTGCCGTTAGTGATACCAGCAATTTAGGCAGTATCGGTATCTGAACGTCTCTAGGAAACATTTGACAACATACTGAATGTTGGGTCAGGGTCAGGGTTAGTCCGTGCTTCCAGCTGCCGATCCTGATTAGAGTCTCATCACATCAGTTTGGATTCAGCTCATTGTTGAATGGCTGAGGGCTTTAATATAAATGAAGGGGCTGCACAGTCTAATTGACTTGGAAATGCACAGGGAAGCCAGCAGACAGGAGACAATTGTTGCACTGTGTCATGCTGCACTCTGGGAGAGCCAGGGTTTAGTGCTTACCAGGTGCCTTCTGGCAGAGATGTAAAGAGGCTTTCAATTGATCTCTACGCACCTGGAGACTAAACCTCATAAGGTTTGGAGAAGGTGAGAGTGATTGGTTCTACCAGAACCTACAAAGATCTTTAACATGTTGGATTTAAAATGTACATAGATGTCTAAATCAAAGTCTACATTTCTGACTGTAAGTGTCACTAGAGTCTCTGCATATAAGCACCTTTACTGTGTATCCAGTACAGGGTTTCTATTAATGGATCGGCCTAAACCCACTCTCAAAGTCTATTACAGTGCTAATTCCCTTCAGTTTGAGATGACAGTCGCACAAAAAAATAACACATTATCAGCTGCACTACAGGGATGGTTTCTATAGATAATTGTGAGTGGATCCAAAATAAGCAATCAGAGATCAATTGCCAAATGGACACTGATAACGTAGATTGACAGATTGATAAAAAAGGGACAATTTTCAACAAAAGTGACAAAATCTAAAGTGACCACATCCATGAGGGGGTATTAGTTGGCTGAAATGGGTTCCCAAGTTTAAGCTGGGATTAGCGGTGCAGCTCTGAATATTGCCAAAGGATTTCTCTTTTATCCTTATGCCTGTAGGGGGGGGGGGGCATTGAAGAGAAACGTTGTGATGTAGCATGCTCCCCTCAGTCGGATCTAATCTCACTCACACACACACAAACACACACACACACACACACACACACACACACACACTACTGCTCATCAAGGGATTGACTTCCAATTAATATTGGATTTTTTACTGAATTACATTCATCTGACTTACTAGTTACTTTAGTTACTAGTTACTTTAGTTACTAGTCACCTTACACATTAATGTTGTTGTAGTTTATATAATGCATTGAGTACATGAATGCATTTGCTGCCAATTTCTCAGGTCTTGTCACATGACAAACTAATATTTCCATCATGACAATCCAAAACTGTGAAACCATACTGTAGGACTGGAGTTGTTGTTTCTAAAGATAAAGAAAATGGGGATTGTATTTGGATACAATTTGCTTAAAATTAAAACAAGGGAAATTAATAATGAATGTGACATGTTATGTGATTTTTTTTCAGCAGAATAACATTATGTTCTCTATCCTATTCAATATTTTCTTTATTTCTAAGCACACTTTCTACCCCCCCCCCCCCCCACCGGACTCGTACCTGCTGAGAGTCCGGGCTGGGAGCTGCGGCGTGTGATGGGCCGTGGACAGGTCTCCTCCCCTCGCCTGATCTGGGACCTGTGAGTTCAGCCACACTGTCACACATGTCACGCATGGACAGCCGACATCCATCTTTTTGTGACGCTGTGTTCGGATCGGAAATATTCCGCTGGAGACATTTGAGTTTCTGAAGATGGGATTACACAGACGCGATCAGAGGGGGACTACTTGTTTTGTCGGAATACAAAAGTCAGCGTGAGAAACGGGGTGAGTTGTAAATGCAGTGACTCTGCCATCAGAGACTCAGCAAGAGTTTCACATCCATTGTGACATCCATTGTTAATCTGCACCAGTTTCTGTCTTTTCATTTGGGATAATAAGCTCGGAAGTCTGTCGCAGCATCAGGGATTCCAAGATGCTCAAATCAGCTCCCACTTCGATGTTTCTTATTCTTTTTTACACGGGGTAGTATTACATGTTCAAAATGTCCCTAGATGAGTTACAGCAAACAATCTGCAGACTACAGAAACACTTGTTGAGTAGCCTATTCACAGAGAACATATTGATACATGAAGGTGGATATTGTCAAGCAGAACGAGATATTAGAATTCATTAATCATTTCTATTAGTCAGGTATCCAATAATAAGTGTATTAGTTAATCAGGACAGGCCTGATAGCTAGCTCAGCAGGTGTACATTTGTAGGAGAAAGACATTTCTAAATGGTTAAAAAATCAACAAGGGAGTTTCCATCAAAGTGGGTTGAATGAAAATAAGGAGTTATTGCAGGCATACAGCAGCCTATAGGAGGGGAGAGGATGTCTGGATGAACCCACCACCTTAGCCGAGACTCAAGCCTCTTAGTCCTGATACATGGGTTCAGCAGAGCAACTAATCTCCAGCAACAAAACCAATGACATTGGTTTTTAAGAGTCAGGATGGCACTGAATCTAAGCATTATTAGTCAAGTTAAAACATTTGTTTAACAAAATGTCAGCATCAGATAATCTACAGACTGAGATTTGGCTTGCAAGAAACAGCAGTCATCATATTGAAATGCAAGACATGAGTCTGGCTCAGGGAAAGACAGATACTGGACATGGGGACGCCAAACGTTTTCCCAGCATAGTGTGTTTAATAAACTTTTCATATTCAAATAACTGTAAAAAAACACTTCTATATTGTACATTTTCCCTTGAATGCAAGTATGTCACTGTCAATTTGTTTTGAATGAATATTAGTATAATTAGAAAAATCAAATGGAAGATATGTTCACCAAAAATGCTCAAAGTGCACTGCACCATCCCACAGTCTGTGACTCAATCAAACTGTGAAACACATGGCTCCCCAAAACACTTCATTCTAAATATGTATTCAATAAAAAACAGTGCTGCGGGGCTCAGAGATGATGATGATGATGATGATGATGATGATGATGATGATGATGATGATGATGATGATGATGCAACGACTCAGTGTTTCATGCACAGACACAGCGCTGGCTTTACCTTTCCTCACCCTTCAAGTACTCGGCTTCTTGGTGATTCTGTCACGGTGATTTAATTTGGTGGGGGTTGGTTAACTCCCTGGTATTAGCACTAATCTACATGTGTGCACGTGTTACAACCACTGGTGTTCCCCAGAGATCAGTGAGTCATTATACAGCTGGCAAAGAAACCTATTATTTGAGGCCAAATTGAGGGAATTGTGGAGCACAACTGGACAATTACACACAACTCTTCTGGTCTCAAAAAATAGAAATCTACTGTAAAGAAATATTCCAAGCTGTAAGGCAAGTAATACGTGGTGAGATCCCAGAAGATCCAAGAATCCCCCGCTTGGAATGATACTATAAGGGGTAGAAGAAAGAAATCAACAGTCTTATTCAAAGGAGTTGTGTAATGAATTACATTGAACTGGCCAAAGCGCAACACCCCTAAATACACTTTATTGTTACAAAAAGTCATTTAAAAAAGAAAATGGGCTCCAGTTACAACACTACTCATGTAATAAAATAAGCTTTTTTGCTTGTCTTATTATTCACTATCTGCTGTGTTTATCTTATTTGTTTTTGTTTTTTATTACTTTGCTTCAAGCTATACTCTCTGATTATTTTGAAGTATGGGATTATGATGATGAATAGGACGAATCGGATATGAATTCATGATAAGATCAAGATGATAAAATATATTTTAGTGTCATAATATGTGCCATACTGGAATGATACTGATAAAATAAAATGGAGTGCGAAATGTTCATTTTCTCAAAAGCCTAAAATCCATCTGCGATACATAAAATTATTTTAAAATTTTTTTTAACACAGTTCCTGGACCCATAACAGGAGAATATGGCTGTTTCTCCAGACTGTACCTAGAACTGAAAAGAGTCACTGCACTCAGTACGTGGTGCTCTAATAGACTTAACCTGCTGTATTCCAACTGAACATAGCAACCGCAGTCTACCTGTAAGCCATAGCTTAGTTATTTTAAAAAGCAGCTGATCGTTCACAGAGCAAGAGCACTGATCCTGTTTAGTGGTAACAACATAATGAGGGGTATTTTTAGAGGCTACTCTCAGACAAACAGTGAAAAGTGGCATTCAGTAAACACATCCACAACCGCAAGCTCCACAAGGGAAATAATTGTGTTTTTGCTGTATGATTTTCTGCTTTGTAAAAAGTGAGGTTCATGCCATTACACAGCAGTCTGATAGTGTTTCTTTTTCTGTATCTGTGTGCTCTAGGCCAGCAGAGCCAGACACGACGACATGGCAAAAATCGGCAGTGAAATCTCCCTTTCAAGCAGGCAGTGGGTGCCCCCCAACAAGCCTGTCGATGAGCTTGCTGTCATTGAAAATAGGGACAGCAGGTCTGATATCACCTTGACATTCTTACACATCAGTGCCCCTTGCATTGTTGTCTAAGTACTTTAACCGTTCTGACAGCTAAAGACACATTTTCTGTACCTTTGACAAAACGTGTCACTTGTAAATTACATGATCATCAGCATATCACTGTACTTTGTTTTCTCCACCTGCTGTCTGGTAGGGCTCACTCTCTTTGTGAAGACAACTCCGAGAGAGCGATGTCTTCAGAGTCCCACAGAGACTCCGTTACAGGGGCTGGGGCAATGGCTAGGTACACTTCTGTTGTATTTTCAAGTTCTAAGTCAGTATACGAGTGGTGGAAAGTAACTAAGTTCATTTACTTAGTACTGTACTGTGCATTTCCATTTTATTGTACTTTATACTTCTACTCCTCTATATTTTAAAGCCAAATATAGTACTTCACTAGATTCATTTGACAGCTAGTTACTGGTTTCATTTCAAATTAAGATTTGCATACAAAGATAACACAAAGACACATGATGAGCTTATAAAAATACAACCCAAAGACCAGTGGTTCTGGCTTTTAACCCCTTCTGTCTGAGGCCCCAAAAGCTGGATTTACTCCAAAATCCAAAAATGAATACAAATACAGGAATTTTCCTATTTCCTTTCCCCTTAACTATCTCATGACAGGCTTGTGTCTTGTGAGCAATTAAGGCGCCCGACCCCCAGACTGAGAACCACTGGACTAAACTACTTAAATGTATATAAAGTAGAATAAACTCCTGTGAAGACCAGTCACACCAGTAAAATGCTGCTTACATATCAATGCATCAGTATTACTAATCTTGTAATGTAATGTCAATATGTATTATTAATGGAGTTTTGTTGTACTATTGTTCTACTTTTACTTAAGTAGGATATATGATTTGAATACTTCCTCCACCACTGGTACTTATAGATTCTGTCACATTCCTAGACTAGATGGGTGTCACTTTGTTCTGTTTTCCCTCCTGCTAACCTTCTAGGCTCTCTTACTTCTTCTTCATGCTGTGGAACTGGGTGTCTCACAGAGTGCACCCCGAAACAGAGAGGCATGACTCTTTCCTGGAGCGCTTCAGAGGCCCTGAACTCAAAGACCTCTCCAGTCGAGAGAGCACTGCCCAGTCTATGGGCCGCAACGACGTAAACCGGAAGAGAAAGTAAGTACTGGCCAGTGGCTTAAAGTTTCATTTGCAGGTCTCACATTGACAATTGAGACAAAAACTCACCACAGAGGACAAGTAATCTAGGAGTAGTCTCGCATCACCAGACCTTCCTCCACAGCGCTGGGGAGGAGGGTCTGGCTGTTCCACATAGCATTCCCTGATGGGAGAACAACATGCTCTGGTTTATTGGCATTTCTTTAAACCAATCACAGTCGTCTATGCTCCGGACACAAATACAGCCTCTGCAAAATAACCTCGGGAAGGAACTTGTTTTGGTGGAACTATAATTTGATTGTCGGTTCTAGCTTGGAGGACATTTTCCGAACTGACCGGAGTTTAGAATACCAACACAAAGAAATGCGGAAGATGAGGGACATCAGGCGAAAACCTCCGGCACCGGTACTTCACCGTAAATGAAACGTCATCGATATAGACTAATCTATGAGTAACAATCATTCCTCAAATCTTTGATGAGTCCAACTCTTCTGAATGGAACTAGAAACCATGCTTAAGTCATAGTGAGTTCAGTATTTCTGGGTAGCTGTATTCCTTAAGGGCGCAACACCGAGCTGTTAAGGACACTGAGCACAGAGCTGCAGAGGTCTGTGGCCCCCCCACACAGATCAGCCTCACCAGCACTGTGAGATCAGGAGGAGGAGGATATGGATGAAATCAAATAAATTAGACCTCAACCACATTCTTTGGAAGTTTAAACGTAAAAGTTTTTGTGAGCTGAAATCCGAACATAACTCCTACCATAATATTCCTCGCTAGCTAACCACTAGCTGATGATCATGTTTGGTTTAGTGTTACTAGCAACCCTGAATCGAATTTAATTAGTAATCAAGATGCATTTAACAAGAGATAAAGGAATAATTAACACAGGGACACAGGATAAGAACATGGTATTTTGCATTTAGCTGTGTTTGCAAAGACAAAGAGCTTTAATGTCTGAGACTGTGAGGGTTACCTGTACAAAAAATCTCTTATTTCTTTCCAAAGTCTTGCTAGTAAGTGGCCGCTAGCTACTTACAACATGAACAACTGCAACAACACAGACGAGTAAGTGTGTGCATATCTTTGCCAGAAAATAGAGTGAATATAGAATAGAAAGTAGATTTTTTTTTAAATAGATCATACTGGACATTAGCAGCATATTTTGTATCATGTAGCTGATGTGGTGTATTCTGCAGTAGCTTACAGTGCAGACGTTCTTGAAACATGTCTTCCGATTCCCCATTCCTTTATGGTGTCTCGTGCTGCATTAGATGAACAAACCCTCGGCCCTTTGCTTGTTCGAGGAATTTTTTGTTGCAAGTTATGATGTGGGTTGTTCCGATTTATCGTTGGAGGAATAATGAGACGTGAAATGTACAGACGAATTCTGATATTTAGCCAACAGCAGTTTGAAATGGTGAACTGAAAAGAAGACATGGAAACTTACCTGTATTATGATCCCATCTGCTGGACAAATGTATGACCTGCACCAGATCTTCCAACAAAGTCTTGAATCAAAAAGTGTAACGTCCACTAGACCCTGTCCCCTTCGTGTAGTCTGCTTGCCAGCCCTGTGACAGCCCCTCATAGACCACCTCTGTCCTTTTCCACCTCCATAAAAAAACGTAACTTGTGATCCATAGCAAAAAAGAGGACAAAAAGGAGGAGATTAAAAAAGATGAGAAAAAAGACGAGGAGAAAAAAGATGAGAAAAAAGATGGGGACAAGAAGGAAGAAGAGAAGAAGGACGAGAAGAAGGATGAGAAAAAAGATGAGAAGAAAGATGAGAAGAAAGATGAGAAGAAAGACGATAAAAAGAAAGAGGCGCCACCGTAAGTAAACCATTAGATACAGCGTGTCTATTGAGACAGGGAAATGTGATGAAATAAAACACATGTGTCTGTTTGATACCAACTGTATGTACAATTAATAAGATATTGTGACAACTTAAAGCCATGTTGAGTTGTTTTTAGGAAAGATGTCTGGATTATGGATCCAGCCACAGACTTGTACTACAGATGGCTGACCGTGATCGCAGGCCCAGTATTTTATAACCTGATAATGGTTGTAACAAGGTATTTCTTTACATTAAACATGCTTCAAAATGCAGTCTACGCTTAGTGGGCCATGTATACAATTTAAAATGGATCCGCCTTGTCTTCTAGAGCCTGTTTTAATGAACTGCAGGACACATATACAAAACTCTGGATATTCTTGGACTACACCTCAGACTTCATCTACTATACAGATACTTTTGTCAGATCAAGAACAGGTGGGACATTTGTCCTCACAAATTTGTGTGTACTTTAGTTTTGGATTTGGTTACTAATTTTGTGTTTGTCCCTCAGGTTACCTAGAACAAGGCCTGCTGGTAAAGGATTCCAAGAAACTGAGAGATAAATATAGAACAACATCTCAGTTCAAATACGACATGATATCAATGATACCCACTGATCTGCTGTTTCTGAAATTCGGATTCAACAACCCTGAGTTCAGATTCAACCGCCTTTGCAAAATATCAAGGCTTTTTGAGTTCTTCGAGCGGACTGAAACCAGAACCAGCTTCCCAAACTTGTTTCGAATCAGCAACCTCGTACTTTACATCCTCATCATTATCCACTGGAATGCTTGCATGTTCTTTGCCATTTCAAAAACCATTGGATTTGGATCTGACACATGGGTGTATCCCAACATCAGCCACCCGGAGTACGGCCGCATGGCCAGAAAGTACATCTACTCCCTGTATTGGTCCACACTGACCCTCACCACCATCGGAGAGACCCCTGCACCAGTCAAGGATGTTGAATTCCTCTTTGTAATCGCCGACTTCCTTACTGGTGTGCTGATCTTTGCTAGTATCGTTGGTAACGTTGGTGCCATGATCTCCAACATGAATGCTTCTCGTGCTGAGTTCCAGGCAAAGATCGACTCCATAAAGCAGTACATGCAGTTCCGAAAGGTCACCAAAGACCTGGAGGCCAGGGTCATCAAGTGGTTTGACTACCTGTGGACTGAGAAGAAGACTTGCGATGAGAAGGAAGTTTTAAAGAACCTCCCAGACAAGCTAAAGGCTGAGATTGCCATCAATGTCCATTTGGATACGCTGAAAAAAGTACGTATCTTCCAGGATTGCGAAGCCGGTCTGCTGATTGAACTGGTGCTCAAGCTGCAGCCACAAGTGTTCAGTCCTGGAGATTACATCTGTAAGAAGGGAGATATTGGCAGAGAGATGTACATCATCAAAGAGGGGAAGCTAGCAGTGGTGGCAGATGATGGAGTCACTCAGTTCGTAGTCCTCAGCGATGGCGCATACTTTGGGGAAATCAGTATCTTGGGAATCAAGGGCAGTAAAGCAGGCAACAGAAGAACAGCCAACATCCGAAGCGTAGGATACTCTGATCTCTTTGCCTTGTCCAAAGACGACTTGATGGAGGCTCTCACGGAGTATCCTGATGCCAAAAAAGCTCTTGAGGAGAAGGGGAAAGCCATGTTGATGAAAGACAACATGATTGATGAGGCAGTGGCCAATGCCGGCGCTGACCCCAAAGACCTGGAGGAGAAGATTATAAAACTGCAAGACAACCTGGAACTCATGAAGACCAAGTTCGCCCAACTGATGGCGGAGTTCACCTCCAACCAGACGAGGATGAAGCAGAGGGTCACGGAGATGGAGAACAAAGTGAAATCCATACAACCTCAGGATCTGTCAGAAGTGGTGGCCGACAAAGATAAAAAAGTCCAGTAATGTGAGAGATACCTGAGGAATTTACAGGAAATGAAGGGATTTTTCATTTACAATAGCTGAGTGACACTTTTTAAAGGACCATGTTTATATCCATTTGTACATCTGCTTATCATCACAATGTGTCAAATTGTGTACAGTGTATGCAGCAACTATTTTTGTGTGCATGCTACAATTGACAATGTCATGGTGTCACAAAACACCTCGAGTATGTTGATCAGAAGCACTCGTGTATGCAAACAAAGGCTTTTCATAGCCTAAGGAATGTTTTTCAGTATTAACGTTTTCCCCAGGAAGTGTTAAGAACAACAAACTACAATTCTTACTCAATAATGAAACTGCAACATCCAGTTGATGCTGTGAATGTACAAAACAAACCCGAATGCTCTTCTGTTTAAAAGTTATCAGCATACACGATCAGTTGTAAATTAACAGTGTTATATGTAAATAAACATTCAATGTTAATATAACATATACTGTGTCTAGATCGTCCTTTTGTAGGCAAGAGAGAAGTAAGTCGAGTGATAATTGTCTATAACGACTATAGCCGCTTTAAAGGGCAACTTTTTCAACCTGGACACTTATTTAACATGTTTTTGAGTCAGAATAACTGGCGTGACCAACAATCTTTGAAATTTAAGAAAGAATGTTACAGTGTGTTGCTGCAAAACAAGTTCCAATGTACGTTCCAATTACGTCCACTAAAGGTGATTGTTTTGCCACTGACATACTCCAATTATTATTGTTAATGTGCGACAACTTTATGGAAAGGATCCGTACGGAGATAGACCTTTTTGTTAAAGAGTAAAATCTATTTGGTTTAACATGAAACAGTCTGAAATATCCATCGCCAAAACCCACCAGATGGTGTTTAAATAGGAAGACATTTTATCATCAAAAAACTCACTTTATTCAAAGTCGAAAGAAACACTATCAAAAGCAGTCTTGGTTCATCTTTCCACTGTTCCAACAATCACCACTCCAATTTGATAAAAATAAACCTTTAAGTAACTAATTTACATGTAAAAATATGCTGGCTATATTAACAAAAGAACTGATTATTTACATGGAGTCTGGTGAGTTTGGCGATGGAAATTCCGGAGCGGTTTCTGGTGTAAAAATGATCTGCCTCTTTAACAAAAAGGAATAGCTCTGTAGAGATTATTTCTATAATGTTGCCAGACACGGTCAGTCAGTGGCAAAAATATTACTTTTAATGCACATTTTGCCCTATATGATTACATTGTAGCCCGGTCTGCAGCTGTAGGTTACTGGGTACCTCTATGCTGGTTTCAAAGATTTCGGTTCACATTGGTCAGTTAGACACCAATTACTGGGAAAATAGGGTCCAGGTTGAAAAATACTGAAATTCCCCTTCACGTTACCTTTACCAGATGTTGGCAGTGTAACTTCCTTCAATGCATATTAATGACAACATTTGTTGATTTTTTTTTTCAACTTTAATTTCTTTGCATAATAGTTGCTTTACATAAGAGTTTCACATTATCTGCACATTCTTTATGTACCTGAGATATTTGGCCAAATAAAACATTTCATGTGACTCTTTTCCGTATATAGGCATTGCACGTTTGGCAACTGCACATTGAAATGTGCAACCAGGAACATCTAATAGCAAACAAACCAAGGGAAGAGGATGTGAAAGTCTGAACCGACCAGTCATCCTGAAACCCTGCAAGCCATCGAAACCACACAACAAACAATATTCATTTTATATGGAGTACAAGAGGCACAACACAGAAATACTTCAAAATAACCTTGAGGTTAGTGGCGAGTTTGCTTTCACACTGACAGGAAATAGTTTAAATATGAGCTTATGTGTGAGGCTATTTGGGTTAGCAGTAATATAAAATGCTTCAGCTTAATATACTACAATGCCAATCGTTACCAAGGAGCACCATAATGCTCAGTCCAGAAGAGAGCCTTAGAACTGAATACTGCTAAACCACAAAGAACTGAAAAGGAAATCTAAATAAATATACTGCTTGTGCTGGCGTTCACTAAAATCCTGTGTATAAGTGCACTTTCACAGTTTTACAAATCAAATATTGTTCATGGTTGCCCAGAAACTCAAAAAGAAATACATTATGTAAGTGCCGTTTTAAACTCTTTGGGAAACCTACTGTACTATACAGTATGTGAAACAAACTATCGGAGGAAGTTAGGCCTCGGAGTGAAAGGCCCACAGCAGAGTATGACGGGTAGAGGGTGGTTAGGCACAGGGTTATTGCAGCATTTGGTTTTATGTCATTTCCCTCTTTCCCCTTTTGTGATACTCCCTTTTTTTTGTTAAAACTCAGTCCGAAAACCTTCTTTGTGGATCGATCACAGCATCCCAAATCCTTTGGCATAAGTGATGGCCTTGAGAAGTCTTTCTTTTAGTTTTTCCTTGGAGGAGTATTCTGGGAGCAGCAGTGCATTAAAGCAGGTGTGAGAGGTTGGTAACCTGAAAGAAAGGATGAAAAGTAAGAGCATTAAAAAATAGAAAAGACGGCCCAACTGAACCGCGGGGCGTGTGACGGGCGGGGCACCGGTGGAAGGACTAGAGCATCCAGTCAATTTGTTTTAAAGGAGCACCCTGTGCAGACTCACATAGCTATACTATCAACTAACCAAAACTTTGAGCCGTGTTGGTAATATTTGGACTAAATGGATAAAAAAAAACATGTAACTATGTAGACTACTTCATTTTGTGGTAGAAGCACAAATATCCAAGAAAAATGAACAAAACAACAAAATCTGCCAGTTGGACATGCAAGATGCTTCGCCTCTGAGGCGCTCCCGGAGTGGCGTGACGCATGGCGGCCGACGGTGCAGCCAGAATGTGGCGCATCCACGCCTGGTGGACTGGCAGGGGACTAATGGCAGGTCAGTTACTGATACATTTTAAAGTATGTTGGAGAATAAAATACTAAAATAAAATGTTGTTTAAATCTGTCCTCTAAATGAACTAAATGGGGGTGCAGTTCACGCGATCATCTATCCTGTATGAAACATAACAGTCACTAAATCCTCCCTGGCTCTGGGGTACCTGTCCGTGTCCGAGCCATTCTTGGCGATGATCATTTTTAATTTGCCGAGCCCGCCAACTGGTGCTCTATCTGTGCCGGTGGTAAACTGAAGAAACAACCTCTTCTGCTCCTCTCCAAATGAGTGGATGGTTTCCCAGAAATCTCTGTGTGCAGGAAATAAAAGACAACAATTAACAACAATGATAAAACTCAATGTCCATTTGTTTTTTCATGTGACCTGCAGCTTATAACATGTTCCTTTAAATTACAATTTAAAGCTGCAGTTGGTCCTTTTTTATGAAGTTACATAGTTAGGTTATATATGGATTCTGTCATATTTACTGAAACTATCACTATATCCTGGCAGCAATACGTGAGAGATTTTCTTTAAAATAAAAATGCATGTTCATCTGCCTCCTCCTACCTCTTCTAATTGGCATTGGCAGTTCAGATCAGTTGAAGTAGGCAGCGCTGATCAAACCGGACCCCCATGTTGAAAGCAGTCAAGCCCCCGCCCTCCGACCAGAGCAAACATTTTATTTTATTTTACAGCTAAACAACACACGATGTGTTTCTAAAAACATTGGAGTAGAGAAATAGGTAAGGCAGTAAAAAAAAATCGTTAAATCCTATTTGATCAGCGCTGCCTAGCTGGACAGTTTGATCCTCGGTGGAGATGAGGTCGGCGGTCAGAGGAACGCATTCTTTTTTACAGATTTATATTTAGTAGCGTCAGAAACCAGTGACAGTTTGAACAAATATGACAAAATAGGGGTTAACCTTTAACTGGTGTGCTGAGGACAAAGGGTAAATGGGACTTACTTGATGATTTGACTGTCTTTGCTATAACCTCCATCATATTCTGTTGTCTTTTCAAGTGCTTCAAAGTCAAGTTTCTGTAAAATCCCAAGAGATTGCTCTGTAAGTCATAGAACACTGGCTACAGCAAAGTGACACAAATGTAAATGAAGCGTTGTTTCCTCACCCTGCTCCCACAGATAAGCATCTCCACTTCTTCGGGTCTGAACAAATATTTCAGCGGGGACTCATTTGTGACTATTAAGAAACCTTTTTTGAACGCTTTGAATTGTCTCTCCACGCTCTTGTTCAGTATGTAGTCTGCATACATGTCCACGAACTCCTGTCAAATAGAGATGTAAAAAGCAGTAAGGTGTGTTATGTGTCTGTTAAGGATGTTAACAGCTTCTCTCCACAGAGGAAAGACGGCCTACAGACTACAGCGCGCTCGTGAAATTGGCAGTTGAGTTGCCTCATTTTTAGCTCTTTCATATCCGTTGAGTTTCTATTGCGGTGCTTGTGAAATGAACATTTACATCAAAAGAGGAACAATTTAATGATTGTTGTTTAATGATTCTAATAATAATGCAGGTGGACATCAACTCCAGACAGAAACAACCATTGTGTTTATAGATTGTAGATTTAAGTTGATATTAAGGCCCTGTCAAATATAGAGCTGCAAAAAGGATTTAACTATTAGCTTAATCGCCAACTATCCTGAAAATCAATTATTCGGTTTGAGTCATAATTTTATGAAAAATTAAAAATTCTTGGATTCCAGCTTTTTAATTGTGAATATGTTCTAGTTTCTTCTCACCTCTGTGACAGTAATCACAGTATCTTTGCGTTTTGGACAAAAACAAGATATTTAGAATATCATTTTGGGACTCGGGAAACACTGATCCACATTTACCATTTTCTGACACAAAATATTCAACATAATTATCAACAGTGACTATATTCACATGCACGTAATTGTTCAAAAAAAACGATATTCCGAAAAAGATGACAAAGCCGTTTACATGGCTAATAAAAGTAAATATATTCCAGTAATGTTCCCGTTCACATGCAGCCGTGCAAAACTGGATTTTTCTTCAAAGTTTGTTATGTGAAGCACTTTGGGCTGCATGCTTTCATGAAAGGTGCAATGAATAATTAATAGAGCCAGTTATTGTAAACAAGTGAACACAAGCATGGTTTAGACGGAGCACGGCACCTGTCTGTTCTCCTTGGTAACAGGGATCTGGTCTCCCTGCTCCTTCAAGTCATATAAGATGGGGTTTCCAAAAAGGTCTGTGTGTGATATCTGGTAGGTGAGCATCATGTCTTCCTCTACGTTGCCGCTGTATTGAAGCAACTCCTTAAGACTCTGGAAGAGAGCCTGCAAGAAGAAAAGAAGAAACAGCTGCTGTTAGAGAAATGGTTTTGAGATTTTTTTTTTTAATTAGTTGGGAAGATTGATGCCACTCTCATCCCTGTACGTTAAATATGAAGCTACAGCCTGATGATAGTTAGCTTAGTTTAGCTTAGCATACAGACTGGAAACAGGGGGAAACAGCTAGCCTGGCTGAACAACATGTTATATCTTGTGTGTTTAGGGCGGCGTTCAGACTGCCAGCGGTCCGGTACAAACACATTTTCATTCATTTTGAATGCAGGTGGTGTGTTTAGGCTGGGGTTGGGGCTGGTGGGTTGCTGCAAAGGGGACACTTCAAAAATGCAGCAGGCCTGCGGCGCAAAGTTGAGAACAACTCTACTTTTGGAGAAACACGTCATCACTCTGCAGAGGGCAATGATGTAACCGTCGAGCAGACGTGTCTGGTTTGAGGCGGTGTGAGAAGCTCGTCCAGTAAACAGGAAACATCACTGCCTCTACTGCTGCCACAAGAACCTTTAAACACTGGGAGGGTAAAATGTTTCCTGCAACAACAAAGCACTCGTTGTGTCTCACTGCAATTTAAATTCTACTCGTGCTATGTTGGGAGTTGAAGAACACAGGAGGTCGTCACACAAACGGGCCGTTTCATTGACAATATGCCTGCGGCAAATCGGCGGATCGCTTTTATTGGTGTGAATGCACCGTAATCCACACAAGGACCAAAGAGTAAAAACAACTGGATGTTGGACTTCTCTTCTTGGAGTCTCCATCAGTTGCCTGAAAACATCACGTGAGAGACACAAGAGCCAAGCTTGCCGTTTTTCCCTGCTCCCAGTCTTCATGCTATCCCAAGCTAAGCTAACAGTTTTCAGACTTTAGCTTCAAGTATACTGTAAAGACTTTAGTTTAACTTCTCATCTAACTCTCAACAAGAAAGCAAAGTATGTTTCACAAAATGTAGAATTTTCCCTTAATCACCAAAGTTTACTGAGAAAGAAGGACATTGCATTATGCTTGTGGTTTCTTTTCAGCAACTCTAAACACTGAAGCGTCATTTCTTTTTAATTCTACCAGTATTTCACCGGTACAATATCATACACATCTTCAGCAATAAAAGAGCTCTCTAAAACATATTTAGGAATCCAGAACTGATGTATTGTCTTTCAGTGCATATTAACATTGGGGAAAGTTACTGTACTGGATGGGAGTCCGACAGGTCCAAGTAGGTCCCCTTCTTGCCCAAGAGCTTCCTGTAGACAACCATGGGGAAGTGTACGTCCAGGATGCAGTTGTTGTAAATGGCGAGCCCGAGGACAAGTCCAACCAGGGTGTACTGTGCTTCATTCTCCAGTGAGGACGAATTAAACCAAAACAGTTTGGTGTCATCGTCGTAGCTGAACATTCCTGTTCAGGAAGTCAAACAAAGAGAGAGACTCACATAAAGTAAAAAATAAAGACGTACAGGAACAGTTCTTGTTACTGTACAGCTGCAGAGTTTTCAAAAATGTAAAACAGAGCATTTGGAAAACAATGACATCATGTAATTTAATATATTTGTTTATTTGACAGGGACATTGCTCATTAATCAATAGCAAAGTAACTGTAAATGAGCCGGAGTTAGATCTGTTGTCCCTGGCTCTCAAAATAATTTGTGCATGCCCATTGTTACTTTGTGTGATGAGGTTGAGCCAGATGTGAGAGTTATATTAATCTTCTCATCTAACTCTTGGCAATAAAGCCAATAGCTTTAGCAGGTGCAGAAGCAGGGAGTCATGCATCATGAAGGATCCCAGCCACCCGACAATCAATTAAGTACATTTTTAGAAAGAAAAGTTCAAATTCTCCAATTCCAGCTTCTTAAAGGTGCTCTAAGCGATGTTTGGGTGACGTTACTTCTCGTTGACGTTAGTTAGACAAAGTATTCCCCCCCCACCCAAATCCTTCTCGTCAGTTGCAGCCTGGAACACTGTTTGTGTATGCTTAGTGGTGCAGGTTTTTGTTGCCGTTTGTAGACCCTGGGCTGTCTACAGAAACCATGTTTTTTACAGTGTGTAGGGGACAGGCAGCTAGCAGATAGTGAAGAGATGTTTTTTACAGTGTGTTCAGGGACAGGCAGCTAGCAGATACTGAGGAGACATTTTTTACAGTACACAGCCAAATTTGTACCGGTCCAGTGAGCGAATGGCATAGAATGATGACGTTAAGGTTCGGTAACAGTTGGCGAGTTCTGTAATGGTGGCAGAGAAAGATGCGGTCCGTTGTGGCAACGCTGCCATATCTCCAGAAGTTAAAACCCGAGCTAGAACAATCTCTGCTTGAGCTCTACATAGACATTATAAAAAAGGGATACCTTGGAAGCAAATGGAAAAACTACACAACTACACAATACATTGTGATTTCATGTCTCACCTATGTCAGGATTGAAAATTTCCTCCAAGACCAACTGAAAGAACTCTTTTGAAACTCCTCCCTCGTCTACACCTTGCTCCCCCTCGAACTCAACAAACAGCTGCTTCTTCAGGTCGGATGGGTTCTCCATGGAGATCATCTCCAGCTGCAACACAAGGCGGAGCTTGAATTCATTGACAAACACAGCAGGGCCAAGCCTCAACCTGTCATCACACGCAGGTTTCACCAAGTCAAATCTAAGACTGAATGAGCTCATATTCTGCTCATTTTCAGGTTCATAACTGTATTTTGAGGTTGTACTAGAATAGGTTTACATAGTTTACTGCACATTGCTGCAGCTCCTCTTTTCACCCTGTGTGTTTAGGTCTCTGTTTTTAGCTACAGAGTGAGACATCTCACTTCTGTTCCATCTTAGTACTACTACTACTAACCAGTCGGAAGCAGAGTATGAGGACCCTGACAGTACCTAGGTAAGGACTACTAACCAGTCAGAAGCAGAGTATGAGGGCCCTGACAGTACCTAGGTAAGGACTACTAGCCAGTCAGAAGCAGAGTATGAGGGCCCTGACAGTACCTAGGTTAGGACTACTAGCCAGTCAGGAGCAGAGTATGAGGGCCCTGACAGTACCTAGGTAAGGACTACTAGCCAGTCAGAAATAGAGTATGAGGGCCCTGAAAGTACCTAGGTAAGGACTACTAGCCAGTCAGAAGCGGAGTATGAGGGCCCTGACAGTACCTAGGTAAGGACTACTAGCCAGTCAGAAGCGGAGTATGAGGGCGTGCCCTGACATTGTGACTCACTCTGACAAGGGCGTCGTCTATGATGTGATCTCGGCGTACTTTGAGCTTGAGATAGGGGTTGGGCTGCTGGCCCTGCACCATGCTGTAGAGGGCCGTGAGACGCCGCTCGCTGTACATCCGGATCCTGTTGTCGTAGTACAGCCCTTGGTTCTTGGTGATAACGTTGAGGATGAACGGGCAGCTCTGGAAAGAAAACTTGGTTTCGGCGTTGACCTTGAAGAAGGTGAAATCCTTGTCCATCTCCACCACTTCGTTCAACGACTCGTTAACAAATTCTTCGAAAGGGATGAGAGGTTTGATGCTGTCCACGGGTCTGACGCCTAGTTCTTTCTCCAGAGGATCGACCCGAGGACCCTTCTTATAGAGCCGCTCCTCACCCAGCAGCTCATGCAGGGTGAGCTCATCGGACTCGGGGTCTTCCTCCTCGTCCTCGTTGTGCTCCACGTTCATTTCACCGCCCAGGATATTTGCGTAGAACGCAACTTTCAAACACTGCGTGGCGGCCACCACGGTCTGGTCATCGTTTACCAGATTTTCGTTGTCATATTCATTGCTGACGACTGTGAAAGTGATGAGCTGCTGGAAGGTCTCCAGCATACGCCGGATGTGCGAGAGACCGTACACGGACCAGAGCTTTGCCAGCCTGGCGAGCGCGCTCACTGGCAGCTTGCACATGGCTTTGCAGAACTGCGGCAACGCCACTTCCAGGTACTCGGGGCTGTGAAGGTTCCGGTTCTCCAGCACGATAATGAAGATGTTCAGATAATCTGGATTTGTTTCATACACATCAAGGTATTCCAGGTCAAGTTCCATGTTTGGAGTGAGGTAAACAAGTGCGTTTACAAGAGCAGCCTCTACCTGGTCGAGGCTTAGAAATCTGTCGTAGACTCTCCGCACAGCATCGATGTCCACCGTCACCTCGCAGGGGTCGGACATTTTGTTGAGACCCTTGGCTGGTAAAGCAGTGGCAGAGGAAGCACCCATCTTCTCTGCAGGTTCCTCCCTCTGCTTTGCATGCTTGTCTGCATCTGTTGGATCAGGAGAGTCCTGGTGGGTTCCAGCAGGGTTGGGTTCATCCTTTCTGAAACTCTGCACCAAGGCCTCTGCACTGGAGAAAATCCTGCCGATGATGCGATTGAGAGCAGAGTAGTCTCCTTCCTCCTCACAGAAACTCAGGATCATAGAAACTGTGTTCTCTGTGAGGTAATGAACATCTGGACCGAAACAGTAAAAATACAAAAGAATTAACACAAGTGAACTGAGTCAGTACCTGTGTTCCAAACCGTTCCCTGTCGCGGAAATAGTGCACTATATAGAGTGTTAGCCATTGTGGAGTGCTGTTCCAATACTTAGTGGTTAGTTTCATTCACTTATTCATGATCCACTACAAAATACCCCTAATGCACAGCTAATTTGAGCGTACATACAATGTACCCTACATTTTACCCCTGTATACCACAATGCAACGCGGCCGGGTTTTTCCCGGGGGAGAATAAGAAGCAGAAAGACCCACGAAAAACTTGAAGGGGAAAAGGACTTAACAATATATACATTAACATGAATCAAACATATTAGCAAAGATAAAATGGCCTATTTATGACTTACTTACAAAATCTTACTGGCCCATAGCTAGGGCAGCCATCCAAACATACAGTTAAGCTTAAAGATACTGTGACTTCCACATGTATGTTTGACATTAAAATATGTTATATGAATATGTAGAGTATTTTATATGTTGTAGGGCACCATAAAAAGGTATGTGTATGTGTACCCTACACATTACTGTAGGCCCAGTTTATTATGCATCTCTGTCGTATTTGTAGTAGGGGTCCCTGCTCGTCCCTCTTGCATCGCTCAAAACAATGTTAGAGTCCTCTGCTATACAGGGAGTAGTAAGTGAGACTAGTGAGTGAGTGAGTGAGTGAGTGAGTGAGTGAATGAAGGAACGGTTTCAAACCAGCTAGTGTTCATGAGATTCAGAGTCAGTCTTCCAGTACCTGAGAAGTTCTCCCTGGTGGGACAAAGGTCCGTACTGTCCACGGGAGGGGAGTCCGAGTCTTTCTTGGAGGGGTGAGGGTTACAGAGTTTGGCATTAATCTTAAACAGCTCGAGCGCTTTGGCAGCCGCTGAATTGTTGTCCAAAGGCTGGAAGTCACGGCATGATGCGCAAAACTCATTTGAGCAGTCGCCATTTCCACAGCCGTCAGTTAACTGCCGAAAGTAGCGCTCAATTAGATGCTTTGCAGTCGCTCTGTTCCTGTGTGACATATTTAAACAGGCAGTCAGACTGATGGGTCAAAGTCATCTGTGGTTAGAAAAAAAGCATAAACAGATTCTTGAAATGTACCTTTCAGATGGAAATATTAGACTAAGGTATTACATGTTTATTAGCTACATTAGCTATGCAGTTAGAGTGACTTACATTCGGCTGGATTCAGGTACACCCCTTCAGAGCCAATGGACAGAAAAGTTCAGCAATGATGTAAACTTTTACTGTAAATACACAGCCTATAATAAAACAAGACAATGAGTTTATTATTTTAGACCCAATCAGTTGACTAAGACATTTTTTTACTCTCTATTCAGCTTGGATGAATACTGGAAAATGAGCATGTTTCTCATTTCTGAGGCAGCTACTGATGAAATCTGACATTGATACAGCTGACATTTTATGTTTCTTTATTCACAATAACATGAGCCAACATGTTAACCCCTAAATGAAAGTGACCACCATGTGGAGGTCATGTTGTGCTGTTGAATATTTAGCCACAGCTAAAACACAAACTGCTTACTATGGAGCCAGAAAAACACTATGCTCTTGATTGAATAGTTTGTGCACTCTTGATTTTATATCTTTTTTGGCCTTATGAGCTCTGTCCCTCGTCGCCCAAACAAAGCCACTCCTTAATCCAAAATATCCCGTAGGTGTAAAGGTTACCTGTGGCCTGTACAGGACCTGTGAAGATCAGCCATTTTCCACTTTGCTCTACCATGTTTCTGTAGTCTAAAGTCAGTCAAGCGTTAAATCATGTTTGTATGTTACTGAACAAGCAGATTATTATTAATCATTGAAAACCTGTAACCTGCACACGCTATATGAACAATAATGCCTCCATTTTAAGAATGGGCACATTTAAGCACATCGAAACTTTTTCCACTAATCAGTGATATGAATCGTATTGACTATGACTCATATTTTGAAATATGAATAATATGATGAACAACACTGAACCAACTGTCTACAGGTCAATAGAATAAGAACACATGCTGCATAGCTTTCTCTCTCATATGGCCATCAGCGAGCTGATTTATTGACTGAGTATGAACATAGTTTGGATTTTTAACTGGACTGTTTGGACCAGCTGTCTGGACCAGGGGTCTTCAACGTCCTTAAGCCAAGGACCCCTTGACTGAAAGGGAGACAGAGCAGGGACCCCCCCCCCCTCCTACATATAGTGTAAAAGATTAAGTTGCATATTAAACTGGGCCTACAATACCTTATAGGACCAAGCTTTTATACATACATTTTTGCATGGAATAAAGCTGTTAAAATAATCTAATAATTGGCATAGTTTAATAAATCATGTTTTAATTCATAGTGTACATGTAGCACAGTAAATCCTAAGAATAACTATCTTAACAACTGCATATTGTCCCTTATGAAGTAAAGTATAATAGGCTCGTGCTGTTCCTGCTGCTGTGTGCTCCTTCATAATTAATAATAAAGTGATAATTCAGTGACATGTGAACACAGACTCAACAATGTAAGATTATAACATGCACGTGTGTGTGTGTGTGTGTGTGTGTGTGTGTGTGTGTGTGTGTGTGTGTGTGTGTGTGTGTGTGTGTACAGTCTATGGTTAGAGAGATTTCACCACTGACGTGATATTGCACAAGCCTGCAGCTGACACCCCGGCTAGCTGTCCCAGCTGTACGGTTAGCACCTCGGCCCTTCTCTAAAGTAACCTCCAGCTCCTTCTTCTCAGAGGAAGGAGCAAGCAAAGGAAGTGAACGCAACATAAAAGGGTCAGTGGCTAGCTCCGTCCAGCTGCTGGTACTAACCTGTGGTTGGGGGGACCTGCAGTCTGCCTGGAGGTCTGTCAGTGACAGTGCAAAAAACTCTCGGTCAGTCTTAGAGCTGTTCCCGCCGCGTTCAGCTCACCTCGCTCCGATTAAAGCAGCTGTAACTAGCCGGCGACACGTCGTCTGTCCGCGGCGAAACAACGGCGACGTCAGCCCGTCGGAGGTTAACGCTTTCTCTTTCTAAATCACAGCTAGAACGGGTTCTCTCCTACCATCTTGTAAACAAGAGCGCGAGGTATCCCAACATGCAGCGCGAGCCTGTCAAATAGCAGCCCCCCCCCCCCCCTTGCCTCCAAGACCCACAGACATATACACCCAAATATGAATATATACCCCCCTTACAATATAATATGGCAGCGTTAACAACACATGGAGCTGTCCGACGAATGAAGCGGAGTAAATAAGGCGATATTTTCTACAGTAGGCTTAGCATACAATGGAAATACCATAGACTGATCATATGGATTCATTCATTCATGTTAAAGCAAAAACTACGTACACTTCCAAATGATGTGAAGTAGTAGCTAGCCTGTGGGCACGTGTAGCAGTAGTTCATACACACACATACGGTATCTATTGTTGCATTGTATATTTGGACATTTTGTGGTAGACGTAGTATTAATGCATAAATACAGTAAATCCTAACAGTATTACTCCACTGGTTAGTCCCTGCCCTGAACAGATATCACGAGTACAGCTGGTTATTAATTCAGAAATATAAATTCAGAGTAGCACACCTGAATTCAAAGATCCACACACACATGTGGCAGAAGTCAGTGTAGACCAAGGCCAAGGGACCACCCATAAGCTCTAAATCATATTCTTCATACACCATTAATAAGACTGGCCCTACAGTTCATAGCAGGCATGGAGGTGAAACCCTGCCATCTCATTCAGGGCCCCTGAGAGCTGTCAAGCTACTTTTCCTATTTAGTAGGAATATCTGTGGGCTAAGATTATCTCTATGATTGTATCAGAGAGAATTCAAATAAATATGTCACATGTTGAATAAAAGGACATCATGTCCTACACCAGTTAACTCCTTTTGTCTCTCTCTGAGCCCTGGCTGCAGTAATCCACATGGACACTGGGGGTCACTGTAAGGACACTTTAATACATCTTAATAATAATAAGTCAATGATACTTTTCGCACAAGGGGATTTCTTTCTTTCTTCTTATATTTTACATTATGTATTCCACAATGGATTTTAAAAAAAAAGTTAAGTTCAAAGAACATGTAGTGGTACCAAAATCTTTTGACCCATTCACCCCTCATCACACTTTGGACTTTGCTCATAAGTATTCCAAAGAGTGGTATTTAGCGTTTTTACATAGTGGTATTGAGTATTTCTACAGAGTGGTGTTGAGTGTTTTCACATAGTGGTATTGAGTATTTCTACAGAGTAGTATTGAGTATTTTTACATAGTGGTGTTGCCTTGAGTCAGATGTAGCAGGACGTCCCAAGGAGGGCGTGAGATCTTTCCTGGGAGTCGCCAGATGGTTGTGGAATAAAAAACGACATAACATAGACCCATAGCTGGCCTTGTGGAAGGGGACAAAATGGGGATCAGGGTTTCCCAAGGTCCAAGATGACGTCTTCAAACGTCTCGCTTTGTCCACAACTCAAAAATATTCAGTTTACTATCACAGAGAGAAGAAACGAGAAATATTCACATTTTACAAGCTGGAATCAGAGAATTTTACCTTTACTTTCATAAAAAAATGACTCAAACCGATTGATCAATTATCAAAATAATTGGCGATTAATTTAATAGCTGACACCTGATTGATATGTGGGAATGATATGGGGAAGTGATGGTGGAGACTTCAACAGATCCCGAGTCTGAGGAATTCAGGTTAAATGCAGCATTTATTCAAACAGAGAAATAACGTCCATGAGAAAGAGAGCCCAATGTCCGGGGACTCCTGGACATCCTCACACGCCAGTCTGTCCATTTCTGTGGGACAGTTACCTTCAAACTACACTTCTAATAGATTTACACATTGCAATTCATTCTAAACTGTGTTTACCTCAAACTAACCTTTCTGTGGAAGACCCTTAAAATAGATGCACTGCATGCTTAAATATTCAACGTATCACTAATCTATTCATCTTTGCAGCCCCCCCCCTCCGACGCCCCTGCACACAGTCACACACACGCGCACACACACACACACACACACACACACAGTTCAAAAGTTTAAAGAGCACACAAACAAAAACAAAGAACAGCCTAATTTCAGCTCCATTCATCTGCACTCCAGTCTGAGCTTCACACTCCAGAGCTCACATGGACACACTCGTTTCCATGTGACCTTCTGCTCAGGTTGTGTTATGCTCAAATGGAGGAAATTAGGGCTTTAGCAGCCACTGATTAACACCCAAAATTAGCCGACACCACTGCTTTCTACTTTTTGTGAAAATCTATCCTTCTATTTCCCTCCCAGCAATTTGAAATGGATTAAGAGTGCCTCAAAGTCTCTATTTCCTGGAACATATCAATTAACCTCAATTGTCCCATTGGCAGTTTAGGAATGGGACTGCAGGGTGGTACAGAGTTTAGGAAAGGACACTGAAGGTTGCGAGTAGGATAAATGTGTCGGTGTGCCATGCAGCAGAGAAAGGGGTCACTAAGGCAGTCAAGACCGAGCTGACGTCTTCTGTGACCAGGATACCGGAAGCAGAGGCCCGGAGGCCACGTCTCTGATCAACCCTCTCCCCTCTGGCTCATAATCCTCGCTCAGATCACCAGCTCAGGGGTTCTCAACTCAGCAGAGTGTGAATGTCGGCATCATCACAGCAGGCAGAGCAAACAATCGAATGAAATGTTTACGAGGCAAAAACAAGGAATTTGCTTATGTCTTGGTTTATGTTGTTTTACAGCATGAAGGTCCTCTCTTCCTCTCTCTTTCTTTGTTCAGACTGAATTTGTTTTTTTAGCCATCCTAGCTGCGAGGCTCTCGTGATTGCAAGGACGGTCAACGGTCCAGCCATCCATCGTCGTCTGCTTACACTGGGGGCGGGTCGCGGGGGCAGCAGCTCCAGCAGGGAACCCCAAAGTTCCCAGTCCCGAGCCACATTAATCAGTCAATGGTCCAGAAATATCTATCTCAACATTGTTGGATAGGATGAAATTCTGCATGAAACTCCTTTTCAGCCAGGTGTGAAGTTACTCTTTAAATGATCACATCAACATCATTACATGTTGCACTGTGAATCCTTCCTCTTGCACTACTGTACATATTTTATAATTACTGTACATATTGTATAATCACGGTACATATTTTATAATCACTGTACATATTGTTTAAGCCTCCAAAAATCACAATTTGCACCACTGTACATACAGTAAAGTTATGTATTCTGTATTACAATAGTCATAGCCTGTCAGCTACAAACCTCTAGTAACAATCACTTTATAGACACACACACACACACATATATATAAATATACATTAACATAAAGACTGTGTTTATATATATATATATATATATATATATATATATATATACACACACACACACACACACACACACACACTTACATTTCATTTATACTGTAGCACTCTTTATATACTGTAGCGTATGTTATTTAATCCCACCGTAGCACACGTTATGTTTAAGTGCTTTTTTTATAGACATAAACAGTTCCCATTCTCCAGCTCTCCGACGGCTTCATTAGACCAGGACATTTACGACGCAGCTTAGGAAATTGAAATTGTCCTGATTTAGGCTTGTTAAAACAATGGGTCATGAAGCGGGTCAAGGCGACTTTAATGACAGTATTTTTATATATATATATATATATATATATATATATATATATATATATATATATATATATATATATATATATATATATATATATATATATATATATATATATATATATGATACATATGATATTGATGCAAATCAAACTCAGTCAGCTTCGCCTGTCTGTCCTGTAGACGGCAGGTAATCAAAAAAAGTAATTAGAGAAAATGAAAGAAGATTGTGAGGAATCCCTGTGAGGAGCCTGTTTAATTATATTATCAATCTGTCACATGAATACTTCTAACACAATATGTGACAATTGCAGCAAAAGGCCAAGCATGGTGGACCAACGGTTAGCACTGTGGCCTCACAGCAAGGAGGTCTGTGGAGTTTGTAAGTTCTCCCCCTGTTTGCATGGGTTTCCTCCCCCCTCCAGGGCGCTGTAAAGGCTGCTCCCTGCTCCTTGAGGGATGGGTTAAATGCAGAGAATCAATTGCGCTTCACGTATGTGACAATAAAGTAGATTTACCTTAAAATCCCTTTTTTGTAATGCACGCGCTGCTTACCGAATGCCACTGAGAGCAGATGACACACACAATATCGCTGTGCAGAGGGCACAATAGCATAAAAGTTACTGCACTTACAGTTTGTAGGAAAAAACCAAACAGCTGATCAATCCGGGAAGGTTTACCCTCGGCTTTGAAAGAGATGGAGAGAGCAGCCCTGCGAGGGGAGAGGAGTCATCATTATCTCGGTGTTCAGGAGGAATCGGCTCTGCAGCGGTCAGTAATTTGGCCGTCGTGCTGCAGCAGCATCAGCAGAGTCTTCTCTGTCCCTTTTCCCTCAGTGCACCTTAACAGCATCGCAGATGTTACGCACACCAGGCAAAGGCCCATGGCTGCAACACCAGGCCAAAGGTCATCAGTCTTCTGAAGGCCTCTTATGTCACACCTTTGGACAGATGTGTGACCAAAACTAAATGTATGCAGAAATACTTCATATCACTGAGACAGAAGAGGTCATTTATGTTAGTAGCAACATTCAGACCTCGAAGCTATTGAAGAAAAACATTTAAATAGATTTTTTTCCATTGTATAAGAATAGTGACATGTCAGGAAAACATATCGACCAATCTCTGGCACTCAAATATTATCACTCCTTATGTATTAGCTACAGCTCTGAGTGATCCAGATTTAGCTAGCAAGCCTACTACTCATAAACAAAACTTGAATATCAAATGAAAACCTCTGGCAGAGGAAGGACAAAGACCACGCGGCAGGAGCAGAGGTCAGCCCATTCAGCTCATCGTTTTGGTTTTTATTCTTTCCCCGCTTTAATCAGTTTCCCGCCACAGGCGTCAGCGATGGAGCCTCTGGACATTGACTGTGAGACCACACTAGATTAGATTTTAACCAACTTCCACATTAACTTTATTGTTTTGAGTACAACTTTTCCAACAGTAAAACAGGTAGGAAAAGGATAAATACTTTATTATTGTCATTTTTATCTTGTTCACAAGTAGCCACGGTACAAGTAATCTCCAATTACTCAAAGGACAAAGTAGTGTGTGTTAGAGTGGGCTGCAACTTTTCATTGCTACCATTTAGGGAGGCTAGACCAAGACCTTTGTGTGATCCGGGTCCATTAGACATCTGGATTAATACCTTGGAATGACACTGAACTTTAACAGCAGATCATTTGTCTCAATGTAGAATGTAAAAAAGTTACAGAAGGCTTACATGGTAACCAAAATACAAAATTATAAACCAACAAATGGAGCTCAGATATGTCTCAATGCCGTGTACGATGAGAGTGACGTTTCCTGTGAGAAAAAGTGTTGGAATTCAGCCTGAACTTCATCCTGGCACATTGGGTGTAAAGCACACAACAGACAGAAACCTATAAAACCAAGTGGACAGACTGAGCAGTCAGGATGCAAACAACATGCCAGAAAAAAGGCGCCGTGTGCAAAAAAAGAAAGCCCATAGCATATCGCCTCATAAATATCACCCGGAGCAACACACCTTACTGAACAGACACCGCTGCAGCATCGTGAGCAAACTCTTAGGTTCGTAATTTCTTATTCCAGTGTTAAGGCACATACTATTGCTTAGAGAATACAGAAATATAAATGATCTTTGGTAAATGATACACTCTAGAAAAAATGTACTGCAAGGACACAAGAGATACACAATCGTGACATATTAAAGGTGCTGCTGCTTTAACTGCTTAACCATGAAACAAAGTGTAGCATGTTTCTAATCTCCCATACCTGAACTGGTTCGTTAATGACAACAAGGACACCACGATTCCTTTTCAGAAGTGTGAAAGGAATAAAACTCCCCAACCTTGTAGTACTCGAGCACAGAACAACAATACTCCATAACAATTCTACAAAATAATGCTTTCAAAGTGCAAATTTAAATCTTACAGCCACATCTTTTACATTTGGAAAAATACTTTCTATCAGCTTTTTGGTTTCGGGCCGAGCACCAGCAGAACGACGACTAGACTGGATCGGGATCAACTCTGCATGAAAGGACAAAAAGTAAACCGTGACGTAGTCTGTTGTCCAACTACTCCACAGCGCTTAAAGGAATAGTTTGATATTTTTGGAACTACCATTAGAGGTTTCTATAGATGAGAAGATTAATAACTCCTACCCTGTCTGTGATACATATGAAGCTACGTAGGAGATGGTTCTCTTAGCTTAGCATAAAGACTGACTAACCACGCACGCACGCACGCACGCACGCACGCACGCACGCACACACACGCACGCAGGCACACACACACACACACACACACGCACACACGCAGGCACACACACGCACACACGCACAGCATCATTACTGGTAGATTGTTGCTGGATAAAGACTAAAACGTCCTGGTGAATTCTCATAATGCATTATCATATTTGAAGTCAGCTCTCATAATTATTCAGTGGAATGTACGGTATGACAGAGCAGCTATTAACACAATTTTCAGTCTTTAAAATTTAGCAAACAAATGTTTGCAAATCCAGCAACAAGGCTGGAAGGAGCACTGGGCCAATGCCGCGGTCTGTAAAACTCTTTGAGAATCGTTTCCGTGGGAACTTAAAACAGAAAAGGTCTCTTCTCTGGAATGTCAACACTGATTCAAGGCCACGCACGGCATCTGATCCTGGTCTTAATGCATTTGCAGGCGAAGCTAAAGGAATGAACAGAGGAAGAAAATAAACTGCCAAACATGCCAGCAGTGGAATGTCTCTCCTCCGCTCCTCCTCACATTAAAACCTGATCCACTGCTGACATGCATCTTTGAAATAAAAACATATTCCAGGATAAAATCAAACGGAAGATGTTCCAGTTCTTCCATCTTCAAAACCTCAAAAATCTCTTAAGCTTTAAACATCCTAAAAAAAAAGTACCTATTTGTATCTTTTATAAAAGAATCTCCTTGAAGAATACAATAAAAATTAGACTTAAAAAAAAAATCTATCGTGCAAATTGTTGTTTGAGTAAGCTAGTTCAGACTGGGAGACATCACAGAGTGGTGTGCAGCGACTGTTCCTCCGCCTGCTCTGTCCTCTGTGCTGGACGAACGCTGTGGTCCGACTGTAGTCTCTGGTCTGAGATCCTGGTGTATTTGACGCACCGGGAGTCTCCGGCGGGGGGCAGGTCCAGCTGAATGCTGCCTGTCTGAGAGAGCAGAGGCGTGGAGGTGATCCAGCGAGACAGACTCCCATCTGACGCCTCTAAAGTCTTATCCAGGCACTCCGAGTCTGTGGTGGAAGAAGGCTGTGGCTCGTCTTTGGGGTAAGGAAGAGGGTCTTTTTCTGTAGGAACTATAGTGTAGAGATCTGAAGGGCCCTTATTGCCGTCTGCGGGCGGCAGCGGGCTTCTCCGGCCCTGTAAAGCGGGCCCCTGTGATGTCTCGGAGCTGGGGAACCTCCTCGGGTCTTTTTTATTGCAACCTTTAGGAGAAGACTTGCTGAGGGACAGGAAGGGAGGCTTGGGGCTGAGCGCTGACCCCACCTTGAACCTGCTGAGGCTCAGAATGTTCCGGCGAGTTTCAGTGGGGAGTTTGTCCAACTGTCTTCCAACTTGGACGGGGCTGGGAAACAGCGTGCCTTGACACGCCCTGTAGAAATATCTGGAAAAGGAAAACAGAGTCCGGTATCAGGACAACACCACTCCAAAGATGATACCAGGGTCTTGGGATAAACTTGAAAAACATCTGGTCCAGATACTGTACAAACCATCGCACGGGCCACGAATAGTTGAGAAATAGGGTTGGGTATTGTATTTCCAGATACTCAAACAATACTTTTAAAACTGTGTCAAACCTATAGATTAAGGCTTGTTCATTGCTAAGGTGGTCAACATTTAACGATCGACTGAAAAAATAACTTCAAACAATAACTTACTTGCTGTCAAAATGACGAGAACAACCACTGAATGGGAAACGGGTATTTTCCACTAACTTTGAATGCACCATGATGCTAACTAGCTGTAAGTAAACGCACCGTCCGTGCTGTTTTTCTGACAGCTGAATTCCTCTACAGCAAGACACAGTCACAGCGTCAGCATTTTAACCGACGTACGTATCGTTTACATATTATCGTTGTATATATCGAGAGTTCACTGAGCCATCTCACATGTTACTTTACGTCAAATCCTTTATCTCTTGACATGTAAAATTATCTTTTACATTTACACACATCATTTGTGAAATGCACGTCACAATTTGAATTAGACCAAAAATGTATTATTATCTCTCATTGATCCCGTTCATATTTTTTTTGAAAGAGAGGTCCCGTGGACCAGAAGTAGAAGGGCTGGACTTCTGCTCTCTATTGAGAAACAGACTTGTGTAATCAGTCTAGGATGTCATTTCCACTGGTGACAGGTTGGAAATGAATTTATCATTATGATCAACTTAATTATCTTCTGGATTTTGTATCACCATAGTCCCTAAACTTATGTAGAAAACGCAGGAAGTGGAATTCAAATAGAAAATATTTTTCAGGCGGACCCCCAGACCCCCTTTTTCTCGTCCCCCCCTTGCTCCCCTTCCTTTATTCAGTCCAATCCAGATTGAAGGCAGTGTACCTGGGCAGCAGCGCTGCTCCAGGTGTGATGACACAGAGCAGGTAGAAGAGGGGGTCCTGCAGCAGCCTCTGCATGGTCCAGTAGGGGTTAGAGGGGGTGTAGCAGGTGGGACAGGAGGCGTTGTAGCACAGAGCCACGGTGAAGAACAAAGCTATGCTGAAGGCGATGGACAGCCAGTTCATCCAGGTCTACAAGGGAAGCAGACAGGGGAAACTATTGTGAATTATTTTACTCGTTTGTGGAAAAGAATACCTGATTTAGCTTTCTAAAAGAATCACGACAATGTTTCCAACAATGTAAGAATGAATGAACACCAACACTGGCCGGTAACCAGGATTTTCTTTTTAGTAATCTGGGTCTTATTTTCCTAGTGTGGGCCATGCTGTAGGTTACGATACAATGATAGACTTAACCGTTGCTCTAATCAGGCCAGAACCAATTATCAGCTAGAAATTACAATTTGGCAAATCTAACCCAAATCAACAATAACCAGCCATGACCTCAAGACCTCAGCAGTTGAACAAAGTAACAGTGAGTGTGTGAAAAATAAAACTGACAATTAGACAATAATTTAGGAATTGTTGAAGGCCTCCTTGATGATGTTTTTCAGTTAACCGTGTTTGCTTCCTGTCTGAATGAACCTAACAAATGAGAAAGGTATCCGGAACCAGACTTCCCTTTAAATAAAATGGTAAATACAACCAATGAATGTAATCCAAAGGTATTAACATGAGAAGCCGGCAAACTTAAAACATTGTTTATGCAGTTATGTGTTCTTGTGTGTTTTAATGAGTTTTGCCGGTTAAGGGCCCTGGTGTCACCCTGAGGCCCTGCTGAGCTCACTGGCTGATAGACATCGGACAGGGTGAATTCTATAAAATGGTCCAATGGTGTATTGTCCCTCCTGACAAATACACAAGCACACACTGAAGCACATAATTAATTACAGCCCCCAAGCTCCTGTATGGGATGGGGGGGGGGGGGGGGGGGGGGGGGGGGGGGGGGGGGGGGGGGGGGGGGGGGGGGGGGGGGGAAGAGCGCTGCCTGCTGTCATTTCAAATACCTTTAATTGACTTTCACAGCCATTTACCGATCATGCACGCATTATGTTTCTGTACCAGCAAGAGAATCCAGTAACGGCCAGCTGAGCATTTGGAGATGTTTACCTTCGGTTGATGCTGCTCGCTGTGAATACTTCTCGCCATGACAACCAGGAAGTTAGTTAGTGAAAAAGGACATTTTTCATGTACAAAACTTGTCAGGCTAAATTTACAGCCTCAGCATAATGGAAAAGACTCTGATTCAATGCAGGGTCATAAATTTAAAATGTCTCATGACCACGACTGCCTGAGAATAAAACCAAGGTCGCTGGGGGAATGTGGCAAAAATAAAAACAAACAGGTATTTCGGAGGTCTGTGGCAGTGGGAAGTGGTGGCGTGTTGCGATGTGGTAGAGAGAGAGAGAGAGAGAGAGAGAGAGAGAGGGGGGGGGGGTCTGGACGGCGGCAGACATGCTGTCACGCTGATATACAGGCTGTGATGTTGCAGAGCTTTCTGGTTCCATCTAATCAGCTGGAGTTAAGTGTCCGTGTGCACCAGTGCTCCCTCACAAAGCAAGATGCTGATTTGGGTGAGAAAAAGCAGCACTGACAGTAGGAAACAATGAATCGCTTTCATCGTTCATCGATTAGCTGATCGTGAAGACTAATTATTATTTGAATGTGAAATATTTAGTTGAACGTGTGGTGTAATATTTGGTTCAACATTTTTTAGTCCTTTTATTATCACATTAACTGTTCTTTCACAAGATAAATGCTGGTAAACAGATCGTTTACAGAAATGTCCTATTTTCATGACATAGAAGATGCAATATGTAAATGCTGCTATTGAACAGAGGCACCTCAGGAATTTTGGTTTACAGGAAACTAGTGATGTTTTTTTATTTGAGTTGTTTTTTGTTATTATAACTTTAGCTTTTGTGATAAATCTTCTGGGTTTGACTGTTTGATGTTCCATGCTTATGTAAGAAAAACACTTATTGCTGGAAATTCATAGCTACGTTCTCATCCTTGCATTAAGCCTGGTTCAGACCAAAGATCTGCATCAAGTTGAACGGGCTGGTCTGGATGTTTAAGAGCGTTCTGAAGCTGAAACGGTTCCCACCATGCAACGAGGCAAGAAGGGGTCTCATCTCCATAAATTCAGACTTTCAAGCTTTTCTAGCTGGATATCTCATTTGTTTTGTCTTAATGTGAGTAAGAGATAGTGCTATCAACAAATTCAAATATTTAAACTCGTTGGCATTAATGTCACAGTTAACTCAAATCATTATCAATAGATAGCAGGCCTTAGAATTCAACCAAGCCATGTAATAAATGTGGATAACGTTAGTGATAGCTTGCCACAGTTGCATTTTTAGTGATGAATCAGCAAAAACATGTTTTATTTCTCTGATTCACGACTTTGTTCCTACGCCGCTGGGCTCGCTCTCTTCTATCTCTTGACCATATAACGTTACCGTGCTATCGGGTGACGTTAAGGGTCCGTCTGGAACATAAAAATCAAATGGATTATGGACCATCTTTTTCTATAGTTCACAGCCGACTTTACCAGCTGACTTCTCTACTGGCTGTTGAATCAGGAGACGTCTCTTACGTCTGAAACCAGCCTCTGGAGACTCCACCCGCTGAGTCGCAGCGACACCATCAGCTGTTTGAGCTGTGTGAACCGACCCGTCTCAGCTCGACTCAAACTTCTCCCTGTGACTTTCTTAAACAGGGTTGTCTTGTCGCAAATCTTTGGTCTGACCTGGACTTAAGAATATTGAGCAGTTTTGATGGTGTTTTAGGTTATAATGCTCCATGACATATTTGATCCGTAACACAGTGAATATTGAACAACAGCTATGGGCAAATCAAATCATAATCTGGCAGTCCCAAACCCTTCAGCCCTAACTGAGAGAGAGGAAGCACATTGAAATCTTGAGTACTGCCCTCAATGAGTCTAAAACTAGGTTCCTTACCCAGGTTTTGGTCTCAATGCCCAAATGCACCAGAATTGTGAATAAAGCGAGGGTGGTGATTGGCGTTCCCCATGTAAACAGATCCACGTCAGAGTCAGCATAGGCCTGGGAGGAGGAAGAAGAAGAGAAGAAGAACAGACGGAGACAGGCGAGGAGAACAGAAGTGATGAGTAGGTAAGAGCTGAAAGGAATTACTGAGTGAAGACGAGGGGATGGAAAATAAAACCAGACTCACAAAGTAAGGAATGAAGAAGCAGACCAGACTTTGGTAGAAGGCATCGATCATGTTCATCCAGAACATATATGGCTTGTATTCCTGCGAGACAAAAGCAGAGATTTAGTGCCGTGAAACTTGATGTGAACGGCATTAAGATCATACCAGGGTGGTAATAAAATGTAGTCATGAATCATAAAGATAAAGATGAGCTACTGTATATAGTAACCACTAGTGGCACATTCGAAGTGGGGGTTCTGGAGATCTTCCCACAGAATAATATGAGCAACAAACAATTTTCTACACTCTAAGAAATAAATGTGTAAAATACCAGAAAAAGTTCTGAAAGGTCATAACAGAAGTTCTGTGTTGTGCTAAAATACATTTCTGTTGGATATTACCTTAGACAAAAGATTATGGAGGAAGCTAAGATAATAACCATTTTAATACACACATAAGATTTTCTGTAATGTGATGAATTTAATGCCAGTCAATATAGATCTCAATATGTAGTTTCTACAAAGGAAATATACTGAACGAGCTGCAAAAATACTTCTTCCCTTTCTCCACTCGCTTCCTAAAACACAGATCTTTTCCCACCAAGAGAAGAAGGACAAACAAAAAGGCACGAATACGCAACTAGACCAGACCTCTGAGTTTTGGCCGTTCACATACAGCTGAGGTAGTTGTTGGAGAGTCTCTGCTGACACGTCCTTGTCCAGAGTGCCAGTGATGAGTTGTGGGAAGGCGGAGAACATCAGGTTGAAGAAGATAAGATACCACTGGTCAATCATGGCTGAACCTGAGAAACCGCAGTAGAACTGATACCAGAAGATGAGCGCTACAAACATCTGTGGGACCAAAAGATTACAGGAATGAATTCACATGAAGACACAAGAGAGGAAAACACTTTCCTTTCTGATCTAAATCACAAATTTACTGACTGTTAACATCTGTATCTGCACAAATGCAGAGTGCTAAAGTTTGACTCAACCCTAAGTTTCATTTTGGTGAGAGTTTCGCTTTAAACAATATTCTGATAAGACAATTATGTAGCAATTGTTCCAGGCCTATACAGAAGTAACATTGGCTTACAGCATTCTTGTAGAAGAAATATAGAATCATGTTGGCCAGGCGGGAGTAGCACCAGTGTCCGTGGACCAGCAAGAGCTTCTGGAGATAGCGGAAACGCGGGAGGGCAAAGTCACTCGCCATCACCGCCTGAAAACAACACGTAACCTGTGTAGTTATTAGGAATTAACTAGTGGAAATGGCTCTTTTTAATGAATCTTTAGCGGGTAATAACTATATTAAAAGGTAAAGCAATTATTCCTAAACGAGTTGTCCACCTTTTGGGATTCATCGTTACAGGTAGCCGTGGGCTGTCAGTCTCATCCATCAACATCCAAACAAAAAACCCTCCCAGTAGTCAAGACAGGTTTTAACTTACATTTAAAAAAGCACCGCTAACCCTTTATGACATATCTTAACCACCAACATTAGTCATCAACATGAAAAATAACAGCAGATGCCTCGTTGTGTGGCAATTTAGCTTCCGCTGCGCTCTTATTACAGGCCTGTAACGACTACATGGGGAGTGCGCTCTGATAGAAGAATTGGTGTGTTAATCATAATGCAGTGTGTGCTGGCCTGAGCGCAGAAATGTGTGCCTCAGCACGCTATCAAATCCCAAAGAGCGACCACTGTCTCATTAAGAGCACACTGGATTAACAATGATTAATCTAGCGGCACAGGTAAGGACAGGATACTGAGACTTTAACAGATGTGCTACGCAGCGGCGCTTCTCTGAAGCCTCCCTCAGAAGTTAATTGGGAATCTCCATCATTGCTATGCAGCATCACCTTTCTGGAACAGGGCGCTTGAAGGGAAATAAGCAGGGGAGGGGAAGTCAACAGAGCTTTTTTTTTTTTTTTAAACCATGCTGTTGTTGTCTGCCTCTGCCGTGGCATTGGCCCTGCCCTCAGAGCAAGGAGAGAAGCTGGCGTGGATGGAGTCGAGACTAAGTAACAATAAAGTGTACTGCTTGACTGTGGGACACGGGACGATCTTACTGACTCAGCAACACATAAGCAATCCTATTTAGAGGATGTGTATGGATGTGGGCTTAAACACACACAAGAGTAATGGAAAGTCATTAACTATGCTACAGAATGCAAGTGTCTTTCCTTATCTTCTTTCCCATAGCTCCTCTCACTCTGCTCAACCATTCAGGATCTTTCACACTGCATTTGTTTTTAGCCGATTGCCCTCAAATGACCCCAACAGCCTCATCCCCTCCCCCCTCTCTGCGACACCCTGTTCATCCGTCCCTCCCATTCCCGTTAAGACCTGCTTAGATTTCTCCTCACCTGCATGCCCTCCTGTCCAGAGATGCCCACGCCCACGTCCGCTACCTGGATCATGCTGACATCGTTGGCCCCGTCACCTGAGAATAATGTAGTGATGGAGAGAATGACTTGATAAATTCAAGATACATGCAATCAGGAAAATTGGCAGGGCATCAGCCTGGAAACAGAAGGAACTTTACTGTGGCGATGGCAAAACAGAGCCGTGGGAGGGACGTCACGCTTTCACAGAGCTGCCAGTTTCTTCAACTGCTATATTAGCTGCGTGTGTGTGCGTGGTTGTTATTTGCTGCTTTTCACCTGGTGCCTTTAACCCACTCGACTGTCCCTGTGGTTAGGTAGAGCCAGGCCTGCTGTGGTGGTTTTGGTTTAGCTCGACTTTGAGGGCTGTGGATGGTTTGTATTATTTTTTGTTATTGTCAGCACAGGTGGTGGAGTGAAAGATGAAGTGTTGTTGGGCAGAGAGGGTTTTGTTGACACAATAGCATAGCATCACTGGAGTGGCAGCTCTGGGTCAATATGATAGGAAGCTGGCGAGGAGCGCTCCAACAGCAGCTGGAAAAAATGCATCTTAACACCCTGGTCGTGCAGCAGTGTACCCGTTCCCACTCCCAAATCGTAAAATACGGATGCTGGTTCAGGGGCTCTCTGCGTCAGATACCAACGCAAACATCACCCTTCCGCATATGAGGGGCAGAGCAGCAGAGAGACCATGGCACTGTTAAAGGACGTAATATTAAGAGAGACAACGGTAGCAAGTAGTATGAAAGACTACGTATCAGGACTTTTCCCCAGAGACTGGGGTTTGTGTCCCATTCTTGTCCCTCATTACACTGAAATGTACGTCCAGACCCAGTGCGTCACAAAGTGTCCTGATCGAGCACGTCTAAATATGACGCCAAACGACTATACGTGAATCACCAGAGTGTCAATAGTCCCAACCAAACACGTCAAGATATGACGATAAAGGAGACTTTTTGCGACAGCAACAAGCGGCGAAGGCACCTGACCGAGCGTTGCTCGTTGACGCGACGGGAGTAACAATGTGTGGGTTAACTGACATGTAAACAACAATGGATTTCACATTGTCAATTACATTTGTATAGAGGTTCTGTACAATATCCCCCACTGCCTTCTTTTAAAAAGATTTTTGCTTTAGAATACGTAAAGTAAAATGTAATTTACATATAGACTATAGTATAGTATAGGTGGAGCTCCAATATGTAAGCGGTGTAAGTGGTGGTGTAATAAAAAGATTAGAGTACTGGTAGCTATTAGAGCTTCATCACCTGCTGTCCCCACAGAGATGTAAAAGAAAAGCGGGCGGGGAGCTGTGTGTTTCCCCCTTATTATTGCTAACATAGCAATGACAGAAAAGCGCTTGGCTGGCAAAAACTGGATCCTCCTGAGTGCAGCAGGAACAAACAAAAGGGAAACAGGGAAAAGACAATCGTAAGTCACACCGGCAGGCTCATGTCACCTCCATTAACACAGCTTCATTAAGCCAAAAGGGCATAATTACTAAGGTGTCCTAAAATATCGTTCTTATGACTCAGTGGTCACAGCAAGGGTGCAGAAGGTGTGTGTGATTAGTGTGCACTTCTTACTAACATTTCAAATTCAACTCATGTTGACCAAAAAGCAAGAACATCTAGGATCTTCACTGCAGTCCATCTGTGTTACACTGAGTTTGACACATTGATATTCATGACAACATTGGACATGTCAATATGTCACTGCAACAAACATGAAAATATCCAAAAGAGGAAAATCTTTCAGAGTTTATGGCTCTACATAGGAATCTGTCACAATGCACAACAGCAAGCCCACCACCGCGGCATGCGATTCGTGGCGTCCCGGTAACACAGCCGCCTACAGGACAGAGCTCATTTACGTGAACAAACCCCGTCCAACGGGCAGAAACATCCACAGGCACTGCAGCTGGGGAGTAATTCCACTCGCATCCTGGAGGGCAACCGGCCGCAACCACCCGTTCTGTAATCAGGCCAGAGCACCCCCATCCAGGAAGATCACCTCATCTTGACCTGAGCACCAGCTCTGCAGCCCCTTCTCCTCTGTCTCTTTTTGGGATTACCAGGGCCCCCGGACGTAACCAGAATCCGGTACTCAAATGAAGGGAAAGTACACACAATAACGAGTGTCAATCATAAGTCCGAGGACTGATGTGACAACAAATAGGAAATGTACAAACACAGATGCGCCGCAGCAGTGGCCAAACCCAACACAGGCGCCATCTTCCTTCACGGAACAGAGTCTTGGGGCAAGGATTGTGGAATTGACCACAAAGTAGATGTCAAAATGCATGAAACAGGAAAAGCTATGCACTCTAAGAAACATTGTGTACTAACAGGTGTGTGTCCGTATATTTTAACAGATATTGTCCATAGAACGTGTTTCATACACACACACACACACACACACACACACACACACACACACACACACACACACACACACACACACACACACACACACACACACACACACACACACACACACACACACACACACACACACACACACACACACACACACACACACACACACACACACACACACACACACTAAATATTGTATTATTTGTGCTCTGACAAGCCTTTAAGTGCGGTCGGAAATGTTGAGATCTATAAAAAAATCCTGCGCAAAACAGTAATTGTGAAATATAAAGTTGTGCGACATTGAGGCGTGAAATAACAACAAGACGTCACAAAATGGGCCGTTTGTTAAGTGACAGTCCCACGGCCAAATAATGCGGCGGCAAATCGCAGGATCGCTTTTTTTGCTCTGAACGTAGCTTAACCGTGAACTTGAGGCGGGCCATGAACAATGGGCACCATTTTCCATGTAAAGCATCTGGATCAAAGAATACAAATATGTGTTAAAGTGGTGAAATTTTTCCTACCTATGGCCAGAGTCATGACTTTCAGCTTGTTCCGCACCAGTTTGACCACCATGCTCTTCTGCAGCGGCGTGGAGCGGCAGCAAAGCACTGAGCGGCAGCTCCGTGCCACAGCCAGAAACTTATCCTCCAAACTCTTATCCAGGGCATAGGCCAAGGTCCGCCCATCAATGACCAGGCCCAGTTGGTGCACTGTGAAGGGAGTGGTGTGGGAGGATGAGGATGGAGATGAGGACGGATAGATCTCAAAGGGTGCAAAGTTACTGTGGAAGGCCTTGGTGGCTTGGTCTGTGGAGCTGCAGAGGAATTTGGCTTGGATGTAGTGTAAACTCTCCTCCAGCAGCAACGCACATGCCTCCTGGTTCAGAGACAGACACGGAGCGGGTTGAGTTCAGGATCAGGTCATAACGTTGCTTAATATCAAACTGGTTGACCTGCTTCACATCTGGCAAACAGATGCTTCAGCAGCACAGAACTAAACATTGTTGGTCCTCAAATGACTTTCTTTAATAAAAGTCAAATTGTTTTCAGTCAAGAGAGGATAATATAATGTTAAAAGGATATTTTAACATTTTGGGAAATAAGCAGCGTCACACGCTCTTGCCAAAAGTTAGATGAGAAGATTATCTGTAAAGTAATGCATTTCTTTAAACAGAGCCAGGCTAGCTGTGTCTCTGTTTCCAGTTTTAATTCTAAACTAAGATAACCCGCTACCAGAAGCTGTAGCTTCATATTTACCGGATAAACATGAAAGTGGTTTTGATCTTATCATCTAACTCTGCAAGAAAGCAAATAAGCACAATGCAAAATGTTGAATTATTACTTTCCTTACACAATGTGGGGGGAAACAGTAGCATATGCATCAATCTTTTTATTTATCAGTGGCTATATTTTAGCACGCAATCGAAGAGACATTTTTTTTTTTTTTTTAATATATATATATTTTTTAATATACTTATAACGTCAGAATGCTAACATGCTTATGGTTGTTTTTTCAGTGAACCACCTGCAGCTGCCTCTCACCTGAGAATCAGCATTCAGTGTCAGGATCTCCTCCTCAGGGTCCAGCAGCTTGCAGGCGTACGCAATGTTGACGGCCGTCTCTTGTTTGTCGCCCGTCAGCACCCATATCTGCAGGCCGGCCATCCGCAGAGAAGCTATGGTTTCAGGCACACCGTCCTGCAGCCGGTCCTCAATGCCCGTCGCTCCTGTGGGTGATAACCATGACTGTGACACATCCTTCAACATCCGCACAACAGCACTGAGCCAAAGGTAACATTGTATGCGAGTTAGAGGTCCCGTAGTCTGCTCATTTTCAGGTTCCTTCTTGTATTTCAGGTTTCTTATAGAACATGTTTAGATTCTTTTTGAGGTTCAAAAAGAACAATTTTCCTCATACCGTCCATCTGAATATACCTGTATTCACCCTCTGCCTGAAAAGTTGTTTGAACACCTGTCTCTTTAAGCGTCCTTACCAAAAAAGCCAAGTCTGCTCTGATTGGTCAGCATTTACACGTCGTGCACGTTTGCTCTCTCAATGCAGCCGGGGAATGATTGTAACAACACTGTAACGGCACTTTCTACATATATTTAGTGTATTTGTGACATCATCCCCAGAGAAGTACTGAACCCTCATTTAAAGGCACAGTTTCTGATTACAAGTTCTGTGCATTTCTCTGTGGACTGAGTGTATTGAGTGTACTTTCACAGTATTTACAGGTCACAATTCAATTCACAGAGCCTTGACCTGCTTTATAATGAAAAAAGACAACTCTGTTTTTACAATATGGGACCTTTAAAAAAAACAAAAGAATTAAGCATTTAAGTATAATCCTAGCTATGAGTGTGTGGATGCAGTTTCTTTTTGGTGGCCTTAAATAAATAAATCAAGCGATTACCCAGAAGCTGGAGGTTTGTCTCCAGTCGCAGGGCAGAGTCAAAGAGGAGCTCCTCTCTTCCCTGGATGGCGGTCTCAGCCTGCAGGTGGTGCTGCAGCCAGCAGGCATACTGCTCCTTGCTCAGAATCTGAAAAATGAATACAGACAAAGACACACACAGACACACAATCGTCTGTTAAAGTATTGGGGGAAATTTCACAGCGTGGCAGCTTCCCCTTAGCCTGCATTGCAGAGGAGGAATCGCAGGAGCATGTGAGACTTTGAGAAGGTGTTTTATCGAATTGCTTGGATCACAGGCTTTGCACAAGCAGGGATATAATGAGCACGGCTTGTGAGAGCATAAATTAACAGGCTGGGAAAGTAGCACAGATTGCAACTGAGTCACGAAGAATGTCACTTTTGGAAGGGCTGGTCCATGTGACCGTCTGTGCCGGGCTTCAAACCCAACCTGCCAAGAAGACACTGAGAAACATCATCTCCAACTATTAAAGCAGTCTAATGACAGAGATTTGTTCAGCTTCTTTAAGGGAACTTTGGCTTTTTGGTTGGTGTGTGTAAGTGACAATGATGGAAAATGGAAATGACAGTGAAAATTTTACAATGATAAAATTACTGTTAATTTACATGGAGTCCGATGGCTTTAGCAATAGCAATTTTGCGGATGTTTTTACGTTTAAAAAAAAGGATCTTACACTTTAACAGAACGGTCGAGCTCCATAGAAGACCTTTCCATAATGTTGTCAGACACTTAGAATATTCATCCGAGTCCGTCAGCAGCAAAACGAGCACTTTAGTGGACGTACATACAAGCTGCACAATGGTCCTTTAACTTACACTGTAGCTTGTTTCACCGCTGCCGACTATGCCATCTTGCTCAACACTGGACCAATGTCAGAGATTGTTGTTCCCATCAGTCAGTTAGACACAAAAGTATAGGTAGGAAAATGACCCCTTAAGGAGGCTTATGGATCTTCATTACCTTTTTTGCAATGCACAATGTGCGAAGGCCATCTGCAGCATACAGGTTCAGGTAGTTTTGGGTCCGGCTGACAATCTTTTTCTGGCGTTTCCCTTTGGAGCTTCCTTAAAAAATAGCAAAGGACACAAGAAAGACGATTTTAAGGGAATTTGCACAATGGTTCCAGACTGCCAAGGGATTCTTTTTAGAGGCACATGTATTCCTATTACTCATCAAATGACTAATATTACATGTTTTTAAGATGTTTTGTAATATAATCTTGCTTAAGTGTGTCTCTGGTGCAGCATCTCTGGAATCTTTTTGGCAGGAGGACAGCGCACAAACAGATTGGCTTTCTCAGCCTCCCGACACCGATGCAACAGCCAACACTCTGATCGCCAGCCTCTCACTAATAACACAACAGCTACACATGCACCGCCATGCAAAACTAGCTTTACTGACTATGTTTACATGCACAGAATATTCCGGTTTTTGACCTTGTTCCGAAAAAGACGATATTCCGACAAAGCTGTTTACATGGCTAACGAAAGTGAATATTCCACTAATATGCCTGTTCAATTGTAGCCATGCAAAATACAATTTTTCCAGTGGTGGCAGACTTGTTGGACTGTGTGAACACAGCGTCCCTCTTTTATTCCTTCAACCAGTTTCTAGAAAAGGTCGGCGGAGCAATGTGTGGCATTTCCCAAAAAAACAATTATATCCAAGTCTTTGATAATGTAATGAAGTAACTGTGTTTCTCCTTCTTAACGGGTTTGCAAACTGTTGGCTGGTTGGTTTGTGTACAGAAACCATAGCAACGCACAGAGATGACCATAAGCCGTAAACCGGCAAGAGGCTGTAAGCTGCGTTAAAAACCCAGATTGAGACTGTATACATGTCCAAAGAACGCCTCTAAAACCTAAATAATCGGCACACATCCCAATTCGGCTAGATTCCAATCCAAATGTTCACATGACCAATTATCAAATTCCGAATACTGTCATATTCAGAATTAAAGTGGAATATTGGTGTGCATGTAAACGCACTGACTGAAAAGAACAAATAAAAGAAATGTCTGCAATCTGAAAAATTCAAACACAAAAAGGCATTTTTAATTTTCATTACCATGATTATAGATCAATTCAACACTAAGGCAGACTGATGGTTTTCCCATTTAGAAGTATTATGACTTATATTCTCGTTGTCTGTGACCGAAACTTTCCATTTTGGTTGTGAAGAAAAATGTATAAACAAGGGAACAGGAGTTTTCCCTTTTGACAAATAGCTGCTAGGATGCAGGTGGATCTTCACCGTTATTTTTCCTACTCCGAAAAATGTAAAACAAATCCACATAAAATACTCCGCAGGAAAGCTTAAATAGGACTGGAGTCCTATTTAAGGTTTCCTGAGGAGTTATTTTTAACCACAATTAAGACTAAACAGTTACTCTGTGCGGCTTCCTGTTTGTGTCCACTCGGGGGGTGTACGACACATTACAGCCAACCTTTCACATTATTCCACTGGTCACCAGCTAGAAATAAACTAATGTGCCAACAAAGGCAGGATCTGTGGGTTTCTAACTATGACAGACTCAATCCATATTAGAGTAATTTGATCCACTGTTAATCAATATAAACATTGATTACAAAATTGATTTAAATTGTGATTGTCATCACTAAATGACAATCACTAAAATGTATTGAAAATCTAAATGTATTGAAAAATGAATTAACAGGTTTCAACGTTAAGTTTTTTAGCAAATAAAAAAAAAAGTTTTTTTAATGGAATATTTTCTACAGGGAAAATGGAAAGTTAGAATAAATAATGTTGAAATGTAGCTTCTGTTTTGAGGTGGAAACAGCTAATAGACTGGAGTGACTGGAGTTACATCATGACACACACTCCAACTTCTAAGTCCACACGGGTCTACCTGCAGCACCAGCATGTGTTATTAGAGTGACACTGAACAACTTCCTTAGCGTCTGAATGGAGCCTTTATAGAGGTCTGTGTTATGACAAGGCTGCACTCTCATTGGCTGCTTTCACTCCATAGTAAAACAAAGCAATGATTTGTCTGTGTGGAGACACACCCTCTCTGAAATTAAAGTTGCTGAACTGGGACACATGGTGGAGGAGGGGTGGGGGTGTGTGGGACATCTGTCCAGACGGAGTCGTTCTCCTCTAGTGAGCAGCACCGCTCTGTGAATTTTAAGTAAGTGAAAAACTTCTGAAAATGAAGCACTATGCAAGCTCACATAATGCTCTATAGAGGGAATTAAAAATGATGAACCATCAGCACAGTCCGCAACCTCAATGCAACGGGACTAGCCCGGTCCTCAGAATTTATAATCAATACAATGCATCATATTGTAAATAGGACTGCATGTCAGCTGGAAAACATGGAAGAACGAGATGGGAGTGCTTTCCTCCGTTGATGTGCTGCAGTTCACAAGTCTCCATTCAGCAAAAGCTGAGCTGCCGCGTTGAGATGAATTGCCTGCCTCTTATGAACAGGACGGAGCCACAAAGCAGACATGTGAAATTACCCAAACACAGGACATGACAGCATGCTTTTACTGAAAGGAGGTCAAGACAAGGTGCTGCTCCACAGGATGATTCAGCCAAGCCAAATATAAATATGTGGAATATACAGTATGTTTCTAGTTTATTACCAGGGCATTAGCACCCACTACCACATCATTAAAAAAAAATCCAGATTGAACTAAATCACGGAAAGCTTGGAAAGAAAACGCAAATTCAGATTCTTAAAGGTGTACTACAGTGATTTGGTATTGCACTTCCATTTATTTGGGAATCAAATAACTTCAGAGAGACAGAAAAAAAAGAACGGTTAAATTGATGAGAAGAGAGTCCCTAGCATGGGTTAACTATCCACTATTTTTGATCATCATACCCTTGGCACAATGCAACTCAATAGTCTCATTTATTTTGAAGGGTGTTTTCACACCTGTAGTTCAGTTTTGTTGGTCCTGAACAAGGAAAAAAAATGATATGGGGGCTTTAATTTTTGGTCCAGTTCATGTTCACTCGACTTATTAGGAAGAACCAAGAGCTGTACACATTATGTATACAGACGAACAGGTAACAGGTAATAATTCCTGTGATTGTAGAACATGTAGGACTGTCTTGTGTGGGTTTATTTGTCTTCTCTGGAGTCACAAAGAGCTAATGAAGAAGTGATTATGATTATGAGCAGTCTAAGTGGAGCTGAACATCGTATATCAGGAACGGGACGTAGACAGGAATATGTTTTACAGGCATTTTGTGACGTACTATAACGGGGGGATAGTAAAGTCACTATGTTTTACTTGTTTTGTTTACTTTTCATTGGGAAATGCTTAAAGGAAATTAAAGCTTAAAGCATCAGTTTAGGCGGTCTAAATTCTGTTGCAGCTTTTCTTAAACAGAAAAGATTTCAAAGTGTTGCTAAAGCTATTAGAAGACTGACATATCATTTTAATTAAACTATTTCAATAATCAAATTAATTGTTTAAATGACTAATCAAGTAAAACATGCCAAATATTTGCTTAGCTTTTCAGATGTCAGCATTTAGCTTGTTTTGTGTAGTTTCAAAAACAACATCTATGAATAATAAATTGATAATTTGCAGCCCTGCAAGCTGTGTGTTTTGTAAAGCCTTGAGTCTGTGGTTTCAAACAGTCCCTGCTAAGCACCCCTGGACAGATGTCTGGTGACTGTGTACAAAGCATTAGTCAGAAGTGCCTGTGTAGCTCTTTGTCTGCCTGGAATCATAACAACCTGGTACACCTTTGCCATCAGGGTGCTAAAAAACTTGAAAAGTGTGGAACAAGGTTTTAAGATCACAGAGGAAAAAATAGGAAAAAGTGTTTTTTTAACTTACCAATAAAGAATAGCATTAGGTTTTTCAATGCTCTAAAAATACTAGTTTTCATATAACATGTCACCTTATATGCAGATCGTGTCAGTGGAAGGTTTGGAGTGGTAGGGTGGGGACGAAATCTCGTGTGAAGCCTGTGCAGCAATGTTATTGACGAACACACAGTTCAAGCACAATTTTCCACAAAACCGAAATCAGCTCCAACTGAAGACAATCCATCATTTGGGATTGACCAGAGTTAAGTGAAAATATTCTCAATTTGCTGACATTTCTAGTAGGCTCATATGCCATGTAAAGATTACATCAAATGATTTGTAGCCGATCACGAGTTCACAACAACGATTCATCAGCTCTAGTGGAAAAGTCTGCAGACAGGATAGAGCGGCGGCAGCACGCCGATCTAAATCACAACACAAGATCATGCTGACACCAGTGTCATCATCGATCAAGAGAAGAGCGCACCACCAACAAATTCATGCTCCCATTCTGATAGATGATCCTACCTGGACACCTGAATCTGAGAAAGGCTACAGTGAGTGTATGAATGAGTGGCTACATGCACGTATTATTAGGTTTTGCCTTTATTCCGATAAAAACAATATTCCAACTAAGTTGTTTCCATGGCAAATGAAAGTGAATATTCCAGTGATATTCCCGTTTACATGCAACCGTACAAAATATGATTTTTTTTCCACCTGATGGTAAACTTGTTTGACCAATGCAACGAAGTCTTTCATAATGTATAAAAGTAACTGTGTTTCTCCATCTTTTCTTTCGGCCATGCATCTCTTGGTGTGTGTACAACAACCATAGCAACGAACAGAGCTGACTGTAAGCATGCTGTAAACTGGGCGTAAACCGCCAAAAACTGAAGCAAAAACTTTGAGACGCATATTCCAAATGCACTGTATATATTTCCAAAGAATGCTTCTAACACCCAAATAATGCCGGCATATCCCACGTTTTAATCCAAAAAAAATGCTAAATTTGGAAAACGGCCTTTTTCGTAATACCCAAACGTAATATGCCGTTTACACAACCTGAATCAAATCCGGAATATTGTCATGTTCGGAATAACAGTGTGCATGTTAACATACTCAGTGTTTCCTACCTGTGTCGGGGGGTTTGATGAGGTCCATGATGGCAGAGTCTGCTCCTTTAGTGTAGACCGTGATCTGATCCGTCAGAGGGTGTCTCACCACCACGGACATGCGTTTCCTGGTGGAGTCGAAGCCCAGTGTGTGCAGCAGCTCAAAGCTCAACTTCCCCAGGTGTGGCAGTTCCACGGTCACCTGGTCTGGGAGGCGTCCGACGAGGGAGCACTTGTAGGCCCTGGCGGCATAGACCAGCGCAGCCTCATCAGGCGACTCCGCCTCGTAGCGCAGTTCTCCGTCGTCCGGGTTCCACGCCTTCCCGTTGTAGCAGGGTGGGACGGGGCCGAAGGAATGCTCGGGGCCTTGGGGAGGCTGCTCCTCGTCCAGTTTGGTGAGCGTGCTTTCTGCAGAGGGGGAGGACAGCAAGCTGGAGCAGCCCTTGTTGGAGGAGCGGTTGGTGATGAGGCTGGAGGAGCTGCTACTGTTGGAGCCTGAGGTCAGTCGGCTTGGGGTGAAGCGCTTAATGAAGTCCTCGATAGTCTTAACTGGGGACTTCAGCTCAAACCTCATCCGGACCTGAAGGAAAAGAAAAAGCAAGTCAATCACACCTGCAGCAGCAAGTAGCAGAACGTATTCTTAAAATTATGAAATATTAACAATGTTTCACTTCCAGGATTGCTCCAGAGCTAGCTGCTTCAGAAAATCCGCCGGATGTCCGTCCCCTTCCTCTGTCTCTGTGTTGGTCCTAACCTTTGGTGGATTTCTGAGGACTATGGTTACCTGGTCCTCAGATCTCTGCAGGGTAAATCCAGACAGCTAGCTAGACTATCTGCCAAATCTGAGTTTTCTGTTGACGACTAAAACTACTTCTGAACGTACACATGTTCCGAAAATCAAACACCTACCCATTGGGCAAATATTTCGATATAAGGATCCAGCCCTACAAAATCGTTATTATGAAGATTAATGTTCGGTAGAAGTAGCAGATATATCGGTTGGCCAATATTATTGGCTGTTATTGGTCTATCCGAGACATGTCTGTATTAACATCACTAAATAGAGCATAATGGCCACGATAAAAAAGTTTTAAAAAAAAGAACAAACAAAAACAGGAAAAACTTCCATGAAACATCATGTTTTGTTTCTCCTGAAGTAGGGACTACTTATTAATCTGTGATCAGCAACTTGTTAAATTGCTTCTAGCAAACACCTCTTACGCTGAAGAAAATTCGCAAGGTGGGGTTTAATATATCATTTCAGCTTTTGTGAAACTAGGCCCGGTGGTAGCAATACAAGAGTTCAGTACTGATGAAAATGCAGCTCCTTGCTTTTATCCTTTAGCCAATCTTTCATCCCAAAGTGGGGCTGTACAATAGCAGAAAGAGTGACTTACAATAGAGGACTCCTGACAGCAGGAGCCATGGCTCTCCCATATATATATATATACTGAAGATATCATCACTATAGATATAATCATTCAGGAGACAGGTTAGCCACAAGGGCATCACAATAAAATGTGAACAATTACATTGGTGCAAGGGACAAGAAAAAACACAAACAATACTAAAAGAGATAAAGAAACAGAAGGGAGACCACACCAAAGCCAATGCTTCTATGAAGATTTGCATTTCTGCACATCTTATCAGATAACCTCCAAAAAGAAACACAGAGTCCATAAATAATGTGTCACTTTAAAAGCTTATTGTGAACAGATTTGTGCCTCTGACCGGCAGGACAGCGAGGGGGCGCCCACAGTGAGTGGAGAGGAGAGGATATCACCTCCGAACAGGACGACCACACCCAGGCTCACACAGAACAGAACAAAAACAAACACTGATACACTGCTGTGATTGGAGAAGCACATCCGACACACAGGCAGCAATCTAGTAAAAGCTATGTGCAAAAGGAGACTTTGTGAGGATTTTGGAAGGACTTTAGGAAAAATAACACCCAACAAATTGAATTATATTTGTCAAAAGATGAATACTACTGCCATGTATTTGATCTACTACTGATGTTCCTTATACATTCCAGCTTTCTAGAATATTATCTAGTTGGTGCACTAAATGCAGGGTTGTTAACAATTAGCAATATACACTTTTTATATATTGTTTGAAATGGTCTTTACACCCTGGCATCAATACATACTTTTTGGGCTCTGAAAAAGGAACAAAAAAAAAAGATTTGTCATCTGTAGTTGCTGTAATCCTGTAAAAACGCCCACCAATCACAAGCTTGTGGTGTGCTTGGAAAGAACCAATGAAATGCCTCCTTGCCCCGCTGCGTGTACTCCACCCCTCCTGTGTACGAGCCTGAGCTCATTACTCGTTGTCGTCACATTGCTAATAGTGGTTATATTTGTTTTAAGTATTTGGTATGATAATATTAGTTGCTCCAATACCTGTGAATAAATTTGCGGCCCTTTCTCCGCTCTGCTCTGGAGCATTGAATAAGCAGTGCTCGTGCACGTCTGTGTGTGGGTCGGAGCCCCGAGGGCAGGGAGAGGGGTTAGACGAGAAAAGATGCTACTTTCAAATCTTGCAAGTTTTTTCAATGTTACCAACCCTGCCTTTAAGATTATGCATCAGAAATGGGGAAATATGTGGCAAAGCAACATCTACTTGTCTGGTTGTATATACTGTATGTCTGTCAGTTGTGACCTTTTCAGCAAAATATAGTTTGCCTCAATTTGTCTGAATGTTTTTTCAAAGGCCCAAACTAGCCTGGTCCTAGGAGACTCTGGTCCATTTCATTGTACAGAGAGTCTCACCACTCTGAATGTTAACTTTCTTGAAGCTTTTTTTCTGCCAGAACCAATCGTTAATAGTTGGTTGTGACTTTGGCTTAGCTTCGCTAGCATTAGCTTTAGCCACCTCATTCACCACGAATGGAGCGAGCTGGAAAATCAAACTTTTCCCGAAACCCGCGAGGGGGGAGGGCCACCAGCAGAACTCATCAAAGATTGTTCTTGCTCGGGCTTTAACTTCTGGATATTCTGCAGCGTTGCCACAGCGGACCCAATGGCTTCGCTCGCACCTTTCTCCTCCACCATTACAGAACTACAACTCAAACTAGTGCACAACCTCGCCTTCATCGTTCTCAGACACACCCTCTGTTTGTGGATTGGACCGGTAATGATTTGACCAGAGAAAACCCCAAAATATACCAAAAAGGTATCCGCTAAACCACAAGGGTTTAGTTTTAGTTTTCAGGCATTTTAGTAAACGAAAGTATTAGTAAAATTAAATCTTTGATCTGTGGTTCCTCAGTCAAAAGTCAGGGAATTGTCAAAGCTATAACATTTGTCCTATGGGGGACACGAATATCCATACAAAATCTCTTCTAATGACTGAAAGATTGGACAAAAAGCAGGCAGAAGAAGAAGGTGAGAGGGTCAAACCAGAACCAGGAACGGATGGTCCGATGGCATTATTTGCTTCCAGATACCAATCCAAACAAACAATGAACGCAACAGAACTTTTTTTTTTTTTTTTTTGATTCAGCTTGATAGTCAGTTATAACCAAAAAAGGACATAAATAAACTACTTTAACCTAGATTTTTCTTTATTACGTGGTACTGGATCAGTGCATAAACTCCAGTAATTCCCGATACCAGCGTTTTAGGCAGTATTGGAGGAGATACTACCTCTCTAAACACACAAGTTTAGATATATACTGTAGGTCCTGCACTACTCTCTGGAAGCCTCTCTGACCAAGTTGACTATCTCAGTCATTTCTGAATGGTGAAAGGGATTACCTCTTATTGACCCGGAGAAGGTTTGACTGGATAGATTTTGTTGAGGTGAGTTTTACCTTTTGCCTGGGCTGGTTGGGAGAAGACACCACCACCGTGTTGCAGATGGTGAGAGCGATGAAGAAATCAATGATGTCAGCGAGTTCAGAGGGCAGCTGGGACATGGGCTGGCTGTGGAAGCGCATGAAGTCCATCTGACTGCTGCATTCATTGACTTTGTCTAGAAGCTGAGGGTCAGGGGTGATATCTTTCTCCTGATGGACAGAGGAGGGTTTGTCAGAGGTGAGCATACATCACAGAGGACGAAGGACGACGTGACGGTGAGGCACACTGACCATGGGGCTGCTGAAAGCTGTGTGCTTAGACAGGATGCTGGCTCGCTTGGCCTCCGCCCTGCTCCCCGTCCTGCGGTGGGACTTGGTGCTCTGGGTGCGCAGCACCACCCGGGCGCTCTGGTGGCTGGTCATACTGTCCCGCCTGGGCAGGGTGCCACCGTGAGACGTACAGTCTTCCTCCTCAGAATCCATCTCCTGGTACATAGCCAGTCTTCTAGCTGGTAAACATACACAAATCATTAAGAGAGACTTAAAAAGGCAATGGCTGCTCACTGTTTTTGTAAGGGAGCGTGTGTGTGTGTGTGTGTGTGTGTGTGTGTGTGTGTGTGCTGGCTTGTCTTACCATTGGCATCATGGGAGTACTCTACCCCTGCCACAGTGCAGCGGCGAAACACCATCTTGTTCTCCGTCAACGTGCCCGTCTTGTCAGAGAAGATGTATTGCATCTGGCCGAGATCCTCGGTGATATTTAGAGCCCTGCACTGCAGGTGAGAGTCCGTCTCCTCGTCGTACAGATCCATGTCCTGATGGATGAAGTACACTTGGCAGATCTTGACAATTTCAATCGACACAAAAAGGGAGATAGGGATCAGCACCTAGGAGAGGACAGAAGCTTTGTTAGAAAACAGACAGAGCTGGTTATCGTTTTTTCAAGCTTGCTTTGTATATGCACATGGGTAGACCGCAAAGTAATTACGATAACTGTATCCACATATCGAGTCAGCTCTAACAACTGGACACTACACTCACAAGTTGAGACTGTGTGATAACCAGTTAGCAAGCACTTAAAATGCTTAGCTAAAAGTAATGGACAACAAGTAAAATATAGATAGCAAGCTGAAGGCCATGATTAAAACCGATAGATAGCTAAAGTTAATGGACAAAAAGGTTAAAAAGATAGTTAGCTAAAAGCAATGGATACATAGTTAAATAGCTAAAAGTTATGGACAAATGGTTAAGTAGGTAAGAGTAATAGATACATGTGAGCTAAAAGCCATGATTAAAATATTAAATTAATAGATAGTTAGTTGGATGAAATAAAGAGTGGTGTCAAGAAGGGGTAGTTGAGTTGATCTGACAGGCCTGTCAGGGTGTGTCTCACCTAAGAGGATTGTGAATCATCATTTTAGACTATTACAGCTTTTATGTTAGCCATCATATTGCTCAAGATCTTAATCATTTAAAAAAGGTACATATAAGGATGCTGGCTATATGTTTAATTGTTTCCCAAAAAGTGGTTTAATCTTGATTGCAACATTTCCAAGGAACACTGCTGGAAAGTAGTTTTGGAAAAATGAGTCATAGCTTTTGGGAAGGCAGTTCAGCCTGCACATTCTCCTCGTGCCTGGATGCCAACAAAGTCATGTGTTTATTTGACAGGGTATCAAGCATGAAGTCAAGCAATACTGGTAGTTCTTTAACCTCAAACAGTAACTGTTTGTTTGTACAGTGAAACAAAACTGCTATCTCCACTGAGCTTCTTCATTTATTCCCAACGTTACCCAATATCAGGGGAACTGAGTGCAGTATCTGACACAGGACAGGGCGACATTTTCACTGACATTTCAGATAAATAGGTCAACTCAATCGATAGGTGTCAGGTGTCATTTCGTCTCGTAATAAAAAGATTATTTTTGCAGTATGAAGCCAGTACTTCCTCACTCCGTTTCCAGCTTAAATGTGACAACAGAGATCTAGATGTCACGCACCCCCGGAGCTGAAAGAACTACTGCCAATCCTTGATTTACAGCAATGCTTGTGTACAGTCAGTGGGATAAAACATTTCAACCCTAACAATACATTCTGTTTTGTCTGTGCCTTTGTTTCTTTAGGCTTCTCTCCAGTTCGTACCTGAAAGACGATGATCATGGTAAGGAAGAGATAAATGGCTGACATGATGGGTGATAAGTCTGTCCCCTCTGGACTAAGAACGTCAAACACAGGTCTCTTATCTCCGTACTGAAACATCCACAGCCCATGACCTGGAACAGCAACACCACAAGGTCAACTCACATAAACACTGGAATAAGAAGATATCAATAAAAAGCACAGCAAACACAGTCATAGATGTTCTTTTTTTGTCTTTTGGTGTAAGAACTATTTGTTTTCCTTCTTTGTGAGCTACCTAGATGTTACTCCTGGATCAATGTGTCATGTTACGTAATTTAGTTTAGATAAGTTTGTGATGTACTTGTTAGATTTTGTTTTGTGTACTTCCTTTTCCTGTGCGTGCCGTGACATATGTTCAAAGACTAGAAAAGACTAGCTGCTTGTCGAGGCATAAGTTAATTATGAATCTTTTTAATACACTTAACTTCTGCAATATAAGTAAAGAAATCAAGGTTTTAATATCAAATGTATCAACAGAGCCATAAGGTTTTTAGAGATTGTAAACAAGGGCTACTCACCAACAGCAGTAAACAGGCACATGACCAGCAGGATGATGACACACCAGAACACATCTACATTCATCTGTCTCTCCAGTTTACTGCGCTTGTAGCGCGGGCCGTTGTTGTTAAGCATGGCTTTGGTCTCGTGACCTGCGAAGACACACAGAGTGTTAACAGCACACTAACAGCAGCAGGTCAGGGGTGAAAAAAATGGAGTGTGACAGCGAGCCTACAACATGGTTATGAGCGAGCTAACCTGCGTAAATGACTATTCCCACAGCCTCTTCGGTGTTGCGGATAGTGCAGCCTCTCAGCAGCAGGTTCTCTTTGTAAAGTGCATCTCTTCGGCCACTTCGATGGACTCTGTCAGGTTAGAAGATGCATAAAAATGACTTCAAGTGCTGGTCTAAAAAAGTTTATCAAACAAGGGCAAAATGATCATTGCTATGTCTTTATACTCAGGTGTAAAAAATACTGCTGCTAGGAGAAACAAAGTATCTGTCTATGCCAGAGCCCCCAAGACAACATCTGTTTATTCTGCTGAGCACCTCAATTGATCATGCTCTAAAGCATCGTGGTCTTCCCTTGCCAGCAGCCCTTATCTCAGCACAAATTGACTCTGATACAGAAGCACTGACCGCTCTACCGCTCCACAGAAACCCCTCGGGCTTAGAATCAATCAGGCAATTCACTGCTCTATCGCTGACCCTTGGACCTCACTTCAGACTCTTAAATTTAAAGCTTGTCGGGCTCATCGCGAGTGTCGATGTTGTACAAAGACTGAATTCAGCCAAGGAAGTTCAAACCTCTCACGGAAAAGGGTTTTAAACTAAAAGTGAGATGTATAGGCTGAGCTGTATCAAATAAGGGGCAAATGTGTCTGTTGTGGGGAGAGCTGAGCTTTTAATGTCAGCCTTAATCCTATTACTAAACCAAGGATTACAAGGGTGTTAGTTTAAACAGCCCCACAACCTTTAGCTGGAAGCAGTGCTTAATCATCTCTGTTGTAGCTTCTTTTAAAGTCACACAACAGTCAGCATGTTTACTAAAAGTTCATCCTTTGGCCTCTGACAGCAGGCCGGTGGACACGTCACCACCGTTATAGATTACTCACTGTGCCTGAGTTCCAAGGCGCCGTAGTTTACACCCAGCGCATCCCAGCTCATAGCTCACACTGTTCAAGAAATTGATAACACTCAGAGACAAAGAGTGCTTTTCTCTCCCACAAAGGAAGTGAGATTAGACTTGGTGCCATTGCTCTTAATGTAATAAAACACTGCTGACACAAATGCCCACCTCATCCTGCCACTGTGCCCCATGCGCCACTGTAGCCTGGCAACGGAATACCTGCAGCATCTGGTCTCCTTCTGAGCAAAGAATAAATGTCATATTAATGTAAGTGCGGTTCAGCCCGGCCGTTTTACTGTAAGCTCAGAGGATGTTTCTCATCTTCAGGGAAGAGACACAATGAAAAGGCCAAGTAGAGACACCTGGCATTATTCCAGGTCTCTGATACGCTAACAATAGCAGGGAGCGGACACGCTGCATCCCACTGAGAACATGACCATGAATAGTTCAAAATTTTAAGAAAAGCACTAATTTGCTTTCTTTCTGAAGATTAGCAAAGAAGATCAACAGCACTCTTATGTCTGTAGGAAATCAGAGGAAACCATTAGCTCTGTGAGAATGTAACCGTCTAACATGTTTTAGCTCATTGGTTTGAATTAAAGCTTAAAATGTGACATGATGTGTTGTATTTGTCCTGAATTATTTCTTGGCTGGGCGCTGTGACTTTGTGGAGTCCTGTTCTCACCATGAAGTTGCCTGGCAACTATCTTCAGATAAGTGAGTGAAAACGTTTTATGTCAACATGAAAACTTGTATATGCAAGAATAAAATTACACTGCATGGATAACCCAATTTCAACTGTGTTACTGTAGATGTTTGAGTGCCAACTCGTGCCAATTGGCATCCAAGATTTGGAAGTAAAACAACTTAGTTTTGCATTGTGCTGACTAACAAGATACAGAAAAAAAATAGTATTACTGGCTCGCGGTTGTAAGGCTCCACCAACCACTCAAGTTGCAGTTTACATCCATTATCACATAATAACCATAACATAACAAACATGTATGAAAATGTTATATGGCCCAAAACATTTCAGTGTAATCAGTTCATCCTAGAGACCAAATAGACGTTTGTTCCAAATCTGTGTCTTCTCCAAATCCAGATGTCGAGAGTAGTAGTATGGGTCAAGCTCCAAAACCCCCAGATCCTACATTTCGCATCAAGCAACTCAATAGCTTCTCTGATTAGTCTCACCTGGCATAGTTCAGTCACTGAAGTATAAAATTAAAGCTAGTTGACCAGTATGAAACACGACAAGTGGATGAACAAATGTCACTAGTCACATACTGGTTAGTACAACGGCCACAAAGCTATATAGCAATTAGCTTAAATGCGCCTAATAAAAGGAAAGGGACAAAGTACACACAACAGGATGGGCTGAATCTACAAGCTTTTCCTCTTTTGCCATCTCGGTCAATACCTCCACTACATCTTGAGAAAAACATATCCTCAAGCATTTCTACTGCAAACACACACAAAAGGACGTAAGGTATTACACAGGAAATCAGCTGAAAAAAGGGGGACAAGTTGTTGTCGCTTAATACGCAAGCTGGGCAAGCTCTGGCAGAGGTCTAGGAACTACAGCTTCAGTCATCAGGCTGCAACGAGCAGCTGATTCTTCTGTTTATTCTGGTCACGAGGAAACACATAAATATTCACATGTGCATGGTCAAACAGACAAAACCACAACGCAGGAAAGCAAATTGTCATCTTGACTTGGAAAAACTATTTAAGTCATAATTATAAGCTGGAGACTCCTGGCTTTTCAACAAACCGCAGTTTCACATTATTTCCATTCTGGAGCTAAACATCACTGAAAATGTCACTGCATCATTTTAAAATAAAATAAAAAACTTGACAAATAAAGTTGAGCATCTTAGGTTTCAAACGTTGGTTTTAAAATGTTGGGCAGCCGTCAGTCCCACCTTGTACAGAGCGGACTAAACAGGAGAATACTCACATGTAGCCTCGGAATCTGTTCAGGTCGTTGTTGGGTTTCTCACATTCAATCATGCCGTTGTACTTTAAGGGGTCAAAATCACAATCCTGCAAACAGACAACCAAGCCATTATTCAGGCAGGAGCTGGAGCGCATATGGAGGGACACATATGGTGTATTTTAAGATTGAAACATGTTTATGATCTGAGGTGCAGTCAATGAGAGATGCTGGATTTTCATGGGGCTCGTAGACATTAATTAATTTTTTAGTTTTAATGTTTGCATTTGATAAATTATTGAATGTTTTGTAAATTATCAACATTACCAGTATTATTCTACTACTTATAAGAAAATATTTTCACCAGAAATAGAAAAACACATTTAGCTTTGATAACAAGTGCGCACACAACTTTAAAAAATGTAACTTTTAAAATACAGAGTAGTGAAACTAGCATCTTCATATTAACAAAAAATAATCACTTCTTGGGTAATTGCAGCCGTAATTGGTTGACTTTTCTTAAGTGATTAGCTGGGTGTAAAGTTCCAAATAAGCTTTTGCGAACATGAAGTTTTGCATCCAACAACAAAATTCTTTCAAGCTATTCGTGTGACATACGTAGACCAATCAGGATTAGGGGTGTAATGATACATTGATCTGGATCGATATATTGACTGAATGCTTATTGATCCAATATCATTGATACAAAGTGAAAATATCAATACCTGGTCATCTTTAAAATGCGCTTTCATTTTGAAATTACCACTTTATATTTATTCTTTTCTATTAAAAAGAGTAGTTATAGATTTTTGTTTTTCTTTATGCTAATTTTTTGGGGCTTTTCCCTTTATTGTATTGGGAAATGCCTCGTCATTCTATATCGATTTCAATATCCACAGAGTAAAGCTCATCAGCGTCCACCATCTACCATGATCTGATAGTGTCTGTGATTGGCTGTCCAACGTTACATGTATTAGAAACAGGCAGAAAAACCTCGACGTTACACAGAGACGGGCTCACGTAGTCGGACCTGGATCATCAATAAAAAGATTTGTGCCTTTAACGTGTGATGTTGTAATTTCTTTTTGTTTCATAAGTATTGTTTAGGAGCAGGTATAGAAGTCATGGTATTGGTATCGGTACCTGTATCAAACATTTTTTTATGATACCCAGCCCTAGTAATATCAGTAAATATTGTATCGTTGTCCTAAGAATCAATACATCGTATCGTGATTAAATAAGATATTGACTGCAGTAATCAGGATAAGATGGAGACAAAATGTTAAGGAGCGGCCGCCTCACCAGGTCAAGGAAGCTGCGGACGACCTGCCTCTGCTTGAGGTTGGTCTCCCCGTCCAGTGTGGCGGTCTCAATGTGGCACAGGCGGTCGGGGTCACTGGAGCTCAGCAGCAGAACATCGGCGGGGAGGATCTCGTTACATCGCAGCCTGATGAAGTCTCCCACCCGAACCTCCTTCCAGTACCTCTCCACGTATCGTCTGTCCGCTCTGCCAGAACAATGAGAGGACAAAAGGGCTGGTAGAAGCTGCAGGGTGAGAGATGTGGTGCTATTGTTTTTATAATTGGTGCTTCTATAAACAGAAACTGCAGCTCAACTTCCATAAATCAGTACGGGACTGGAAATGTGTCGCGCGTGAAAGAGGACAGCCTGTTTGTTGATATCCAATATCCTCGACAACTTCCTCCTCAATACATCCATCAATAGACAAAAATGTCCAAAATGTTGTTTAGCAGGGACATAGCACTGCATTACATAGCGGTTTGGGATGAGACTTTTTTAGAGGGTTAAATGAACTAAGGAGGAATAAATTCCACTTTGTACAACATGACATCTTTTTGTTACAACACTGTTTCAAAATAAATCTTACAAGGGTTTTCTATTCTCAGTCCACGTCACTACAATCAAACAATCGATGAGTTTGCAGTGTCACGCTGAGAGACCGTACATGACGTCACTACTTAGAGGAACTTGCTGCACTCGCATCTATTAACGGGCAAAACTTCACTAAATGGTAACCACGGTTCATTTCTGAACAATTTGATATTCCTGGTTGTGAATATTCTAAATAATGCATACAGCCAGGCTACAAACAACAGTCAGGAAGTGAAAGGGAAAAACACTCATAATGTTATTTATTCATAACAACCAGCCCCCCACCCCCTCTCCCCCTTTGACATTAATGACTCATATTCAAGTATATAAAACGTTCCTTCCCTTGAATTTTGTCACCAAAATGCACGTGGGGTCAGCATGAAAATCAGACTATTGCCATGCACTTTATATTCCACTGAACAAATAAACAGAATCTAAAAGGACAATGACAAACTGAAAACCTATGTTAGTAATATTTCTCGAGCTGCAAAGATGAACCGCTCAGAATTAATCACCAACTATTTTGATTATCGATTCATTGGTTGGAGTCGTCTCTTATAACAAAAAAAGGTCAAAGTTCTCTTAAAGCTTCTTAAATGTGAACATTGTGTAGCTTCTCTACTCCTCTGTGACAGTAAACTTAGTCTAGGGTTGAGTTATGGAAAAAACAAGACATTTAGAACGTCATCTTGGGCTTTGGGAAACATCAATTGATATTTATCACCATTTTATAACCCAACAGATGAATCCACTATAAAAATACTCGTTAGTTGCAGCCCTAAACATTCCCTCTTAGTCTTGTTTTTGTAGTGCCTGAAAACTCATCCATAGCCTGAGGTGAGATGGAAAAGACTTAGGCCGCAGATAGAGCACACACTTGTTCAATAAGTGACCCAGTGTTGTAAAGTTGGCTATTGCAGTAAGAGTTGGAACTCAGTGCAGTGTGTGAGGTATACTTACTGATACACTGACTGATCAGTCAACCAGTCAATCTCTGAAGTAGTTCATTCAATAAATTACTTTATACTATAGTAAAATACACTTATTTTGAGACTGGGTTTAGTCAAAGTTCCTGAGCAGTGTATGACTACAAATAAGCAGGAAATCTATCTGCATATCCAAAACCTTTAAAACTGAAAATATATCAAAATATATTTTAAGTTTTGGGCCGTTACATATCAAAAGCAATTTGAAAACATCCCTTTCCGGAACATTGTGACCGTCCATAGACCATGAATGATCAATTAATTGAGAAAATAGTCTGCAGATGCATCGCTAATGATAATGATTGTTAGTAGGAGTTCACTTAAGTTTCTACTTTTTTGGCAAAGCACAATGCATGCTGTCTGGAGAAAGGAAGAAAAACACTTCTGTAAGACAGAGAGATATTGGGGGGGTGCCACAAAGAATCACCAACAACTACAACCCATTTTAAAAGATGGCAGCATACGTAAAAAGGCCGCCACATGAGTAAACTTACATTTTAAATGCGTGATTGTAGTGAGCATGTAGTTTTTGTTATCTTTGACTTCACATCTTAATAAATACTATACTGTAACAATAACCAAGATGTATATCTGTGAATGCGATGAATACTATGCCTGTTGGAAATACCCCTGAGCGCTGTTCTTACAAAAAAGGTCACAACTACCCCCAAGGATTTCAACTTAGAGCAACAATAAGGAATAGAGGATAAATGGTATGTGTTTTTCTACATTTACATTAAAACCCACCAGAGATATTCTCTGAAACAAACAGAAAGTGAAATGAGGACAGAATCTGAGGTCTACTGGCTGTCCACAGTCCTTCAATGCTGCTTAATTGTGAAATGTATCTCCCAGTCTTTGTGCATGACTCCAAAATAACTAGAGTAAATAGAGCAGAGAAAGTAGGGTCCATGCACTTCACTAATTAATTCTCCAGTTATGGAAGAATGTATCAGCTTAGATAGACAACGGCAAGTTCAGTTGTGGTCAAACTGGATGTTCACAGACGTGGGAGTTCAGAACAAACCATTACTATCTGTCCAATCGGAGTTTTCTGTTGACAACTAAAACTACTTCTGAACGTACACATGTTCCACCAAAACAACTTCCTTCCTGAGACTATTTAGCAGAGGCACCGTGGCTCTGTCCAGAGATTAGCCCCACCCAAGGTGATTGTGATTGGTTTAAAGAAATGTCAATAGACCAGGGTATGTTTTCTCCCATCCCAGAATGCTGTGTGGTCTAGGCAGACCCTCTTTTGCAGCGCTGTGGAGGAAGGTCTGGCAAAGAGAGACCATTTCTCAGTGAATCAATTAGTTGGTCTATAAAATTTGAGAAAATGGTAAAAATGTTGATCTGTGTTCTCCAAAGCCCAAGATGATGTCCTCAGATGGCTTGTTTTTGATATTCAGATTACTGTCACAGAGGAGAGAGAAACTAGAACATATTCCCATTTAACAAGCTGGAATTAAAGAGCTTACTTTTCTCATAAAAAATGGTTGGCGATTCATTTAATAGTTGAACACTAATCGATTCATCTTTGCAGCTCTATACCCCATATCATAAAGACAACCTCATTCTGCGTTTCCAAATGAAAAGTGTCTGTGTAAGGAAGTGAAGAAAAGCATTAGGCAAACCATTCACACATGGTTCATTACCTGCAGTTAGAAAGAGAGCAATCGGCAGTTTAAGCGACTGTGTATTTTACCTTGAGAAAAATAAAATGACAGTGCCATGCAGGTTTCGTCAAGTCAGCGGTTGCCAGGTTGGGAAAGGAGATGTTTTGCACTCTATCGCCACAGCGCAAGAAAATTCAATTATGTCCAACCTTGACAGAGCAGCGTTGGGTCACAACTTAGCTAAACCTGTGGAGCCACTAAACACAGAGCCTTTTGATTACCATGAATTATGCTCTGTACATGGACGACAGTGCTGCTTTTCATTAGCAAAAACACTCTGCACTGGCAGGCTCGGGGGTATAGTTAGTAGTAGAGAAAGCTTGGGAGGGAAACAGGTTGTCAGGTATACTGTCTCATACGTAATAATAATGACAGCACTAAGGGAACATCTGTATAATCAGAACAACTTTTTTACACCTCTCTGACAGATAGGTGGGCAGCAAACTGGAGGTTTTCTGGACTTCACGATTCCACATGTGGTATATAAATATATTGCTTATGGGTTAAGCCAGGCTTCACTCTGAGGCCTGAACTGTTTTATGTTCCCCATCCTGGACCCAGATATCTGTCTGAGAGTCTGACATCTGGGTACAAGCATGAAGGCCAGGTTGCATCATGTGGCAAGAAAGTGGAGAAAGTGTGAGCAATCTGCCTTCCACAGCTGATGGGAATGTGTGTGTGAGATGCATTGGGGGAGGACAGTTTGTACTAAACACACAAGGTTTCAGCAACAGCTGGCCACTGCTGGCTGCTGCCAGGACCTAGGCCCCGCTTACCTGCTGTACGCCAGACAATCCATGTGATTGATTTCTCGGTCCGACCTGTGTCTTCTGTAGTCCTCCCATAAGTCTTTGATGGCAGTGACAGACAAGATGAAAACTACAGGAGCCAGAGCTAGTTCTGGCTGAAAGGCACTGACAACTGGAACGAAATTCAGCAAAGCGATGAAAACAAAGTAGACATTAGCAAATCTGTGGAACTGTTCGAACAGATTCTTTGGCAGGAAAGACAGCACAGTGTATTTGGTCGTCTTAATCTTGTTGTTTGCATAGTTCCGGTTCGGGTTTTCCGACCCTTTGGCGTTGTCATACAGTATGTTGGCGTGGACTGTCCTGGTTTTGTTCTCCTTTGGTTTCTTCTTTCTCTGCCTTGCGGCTTGTGGAGCTCTGGCCGTCCCGGGCTCTTCGCCCTCTCGCGCCATAGCCAGTCCCTGCTTGAAACTTTCCCACAGTCGTGGTTTTCCTGTCCTCTCATACAAAACAACACTAAGTGCTAGCTAAGTTATCATCCTTCTACCGTGTGGAGAATGTCTTTTCGTTTATGCTCACAAACAGCTCCTTCTCATCCATGTCGACTCCTCTTTTCGCGAGTCAGAGAAAAACTTTTGCCTGTTTGGCTTCTCCTTTTTCCCCCTACTGCTGGGAAGGATGCTGAGATAGTAGGGAGGGCTAACTCCGGCTTCCCACAGCTCCCCGCTGGATTTCTAAGTTATGTGGATGGGCCTTCGCTACGGCTGGCGTCCGGGTGCGGTGTGTGTATATCGGCGCATGCGCGCAGGCTGAGCAAAAACAGAGCGCTCGTCAGCGGTCAGGGGTCGCACTCTTTTGGAAATGGGAAGGCCCCTCCCATTGGGCCCCTCCCACAGGGCCCCTCCCACAGGGCCCCTCCTCGACCCAACCTGGGGTTGTGTGTCTCCAAGTGCCACGCGGTATTATTGGAGTTTACACTGGCTCACAGGAAGCAGCCAAATACACACAGCGCAATAAGTGTGTCAGTTTGCACAAGAGAGACAAAAATAACTAATAAAAAGTCTGATTCATGTTTGTATTTCTATTGTCTATACATTTGAGATGGAGAATCTTTGATGTAGAATTAAAGTTTTACTATCCTTCTAATATTGATAACATTAACACTAGTGATAACATAATAATAATGTAAGAAAGATGGGAAAATAAACCCATTGAAATCAGAAAATAATAACAAAATACATACATTAAATGAGTTAGCTCTATAAAAACCACAGTGTGTTATATTTTACAGATGAATTTAATGTAGAAGTTTTCACTATGCTACAGGACCCCTGATAGAGCCAGTCCTACACTGCGCTGTGATTGGCCAGCTTGTGTCTTTGGGGTAAGTGAAGGTTCAAATGACAATTGATTTTTTTTTTGTTTCTTGCCAGGCCACTAGCATCATTTTGACAAACTAGGAGCTAAATAACTTCTAAACCCAAAATCCAGACCTCAGACTCATTAATCAATTAAACCTGAAATAACCGCCTTCAACTAAGAGACAAAGTTGGAAGTAACTAGGGAAGAAAGTCAAACGGCCTTTCAGTTTGCTAAAGACACATTTTACTAAAGAGCTACAAGAAGAAAAAGTGAGTATTCATCCGTCAGTTTGCAAGAAGCACAACTCCAAATGAATGCTAATGGTGACACTAAGGTCTACACAGTATACGGACTGGGAACCCGCAAGGATTTCCATGTACCCACTTAAACATGTCCAATGACAGGCAACAACGTTTCCATCATATTTTAGATATGTTTTGAATTGACATCTGTTGTTTTCTTCTTCACATAAAGGGATTCCCACCTTAAATTGGTGCATGAAAATGTGTCCGAATACAGGAAATGAAGTCGTTGATGCTCAAAACTCGCCTGGGGCAGGACACCCAGAGATTCTTTGTCCTGCTGTCTTGTTGACACGCTATTATGTACTTTTGTATGAAAAAAATCCATGCCACCTTATACACCGTTTTATAAATTCATTCAAGCATGACAATGTGGCAGACACCATATTATTTACAACTTTAGCCTTCTAAAAGTAAAGTAAATCTTTCTTTTCAATGGTCAGCAACTGTTATTATGAAGTATACAACATAATGGTCAGATATTTCTCTAATCATATAGTGCAGTATGTCTATTAAATTATCAATCACATATATAAATCTATATATTATATAATATAAACATAATTATGATATAAGCATTAAATATAAAAAGACACCATGCTGTGCTTTTTTTAGATTCTACCACTAGGAGTCACCAAAGTCAGAACATCCTACACATGGGGGCTCCGGAGTTTATTGCATAAACAGAAAAAGCAGTAATTTGAGACAATGAATCGTTGAACACTTACAAATAAATTCCCAGCAAAACTGGGCGTACATAATAATTCTGGATGAAGACATTCCAAAATGAAATCGCTGACCAGTGAGCCCCGAGCACTGAATGAACAAACGACCCAAAGATCTGAAGTTTTAGTACCTCCAGAGACTGAGGGGCCACCTATCCAGCAGGTTCCCCAGAGGAGATAAACCAAAGGGCCGTCCTATCCTGGGCAGTCTACAGCAAGGACAGTCAGCTGTTGAGCTGAAAACTACTGGCTGAGTGTAGGTACACTGGGGCATCTTGACTGAACAATTCAATTTCCCGTGATTAATGACAACAGGCCGACTCTGGCCTCAAACAGCCAACATTGCACTAAGCAAACAATAACAACTAAATTAAATCAGGGTGGGCTTTTCAACTGAAAATAAAATCATCCCACACCTTTGTTCCTTTTAGGAAAATGAGGCTTTGTGTCTCATGGGCTCAAACGTAACAGAATCTACTTTCTGTACATGTGGTCATTTCAATCAGGAGAGACATGCTTGCAGATATGCAAATAAGGTTTATTGTACAGCTAAGTGAAGTGTACAAAGTCTTTGCAATTATAATATATAAACGATACAAATATTTTGCATCTCTTTATGTAGGGGTAGAGAGCCACCAGACCCCCCGACAGAACCTAGACACTGGTGGTGGCAACGGAGGAGCCCGAAGACCAGACCGAAGGAGGCTCTGGACCGCTCAGCTGGAGTAGAGGACTGGAGGTGGAAGAGGACTGGAGGCTTGCACTCTTTGCCTGCAACAACAGTGAATGGCACAAGGAGAACCAGATTTTTTGAAAGCAGGGTTGTGACTCTGTGATTGGCCCTTGCAATTTGTGTACGATTCTGATTGGTTGAGCAGGAAGGTGAACGCCTTTACCAGCTGATTCCATTCAGGAAGAGAGCATTGATTAACTTAGGTCTTCCTGAAACAATTACGCTGAGCTATATTTAAATCTGGAGAGACTAGCTGCATTTATGTAACAGTTATAAACAGCAAAGAAGTACATTACCAGCTGAACTAATTTTGGAGTGCAGTGATTAAAAGTTCGGTTTTCCTGAAAGAATTTATTTTGAGCTACATTATCTGGTCTTACAATAGTGGCGGCTGGAAAAAAAAATTGTAAGAAGTTGTGGCTTTGGTTTCTGCCACAAATGCAAATTAGGGTTGTTTTATTGTATTTCTCTTCTCTGCACATCCCTTTTTATTGTGTAACTGAGTGAAGATCCTTCTCATGTTTTCCGCCCCATAAGTAGCCATCCTTGCTGTGATACAGTTGGTTCAGGGATTCCTCCAAATGAATTTTAGCAAAAACATTACATTGAATCATGTATTGTGTGATTGTGAACATGGAGGCAACACATTTTCCTTGTTCCTAGTGCTGATATTCACACACTAGATATAGCTTTGATATGAATATTATAAACTCTTTTTGCATCTCCATGACTACAGGAGATGGAGTGATGAGGGGCTGACACTCTTCCACTGCAGTTTTAATAGTCACTCTGCATCTGTGTTCACTTTGATTTCATCCTGGTGTCCTTGAATGTAACATAAAAATGACATCACAAGGACATGCACTCTCCCAGAGTGATCTGACATGCTGCCCTTGGAGAGGAGCTCACAGCTCATGGTGGATCGTGGATCATGCTTCATTCATTTACTCGCCGTTTCATGGAGGAAGTACAGGGAGGCAAAGCTGAGCAGGAAAGACACACTTGCCATCAAGGGTGTAACTTTGGTTTGAGATGGGGGGGGGGGGGCAAGAATCAAGAGGTCGGTGGGCCCTCTGCCAGAAAAATTGTTTCTATTTGAATCCCATTTCCTGCATTTTCTACATAAGTTTAGGGATGGTGACAAGAGTTTTAGTACCTCCAGAGACTGAGAGGCCCCTTATCAGCAGGTTCCCCAGAGGAGATAAACCAAAGGCCCATCCTATCCTAGGGCAGTCTACAGCAATGACAGCAAGCTGTTGAGCTGAAAACTACTGGCTGAGTGTAGGTACACTGGGGCATCTTGGCTTGGAGAACAATTCAATTTCTCCATTGATTCAGTATATTACAAGTTTTACATTATTCATGTCTTTGTGCAAACACAACTGGCACATACACAATATGTACACATAACACTATCTCAGCGGCAAAATGATCAAATAAATGATTATATGCTTTCAACACAAGACTGTGTACGGTCTTATTAAAACAAAGCAGCCAATAGTGAAAGGATTACTTAGGTCCTTAAGCACTATTTGACCTGTGTAGCAGGGTGAGGTGGAGCCAGTCTTAACTATACTTTATATAAAGTTTGGTAGTTTGGTGGTTCCTAATCTATATCCACAACGTTCCCCTTTCCTTTCAGCCGGATGTCTGTCCCCTTCCTCTGTCTCTGTGTTGGCGTTCTAACCTGCAGCTGATTTCTGGGGACTATGGTGACCTGGTCCTCAGATCTCTGCAGGGTAAATCCAGACAGCTAGCTAGACTATCTGTCCAATCTGAGGACTATGGTTACCTGGTCCTCAGGTCTTTGCAGGGTGAATCCAGACAGCTAGCTAGACTATCTGTCCAATCTGAGGACTATGGTTACCTGGTCCTCAGGTCTTTGCAGGGTGAATCCAGAAAGCTAGCTAGACTATCTGTCCAATCTGAGGACTATGGTTACCTGGTCCTCAGATCTCTGCAAGGTAAATCCAGACAGCTAGCTAGACTATCTGTCCAATCTGAGGACTATGGTTACCTGGTCCTCAGGTCTCTGCAGGGTAAATCCAGACAGCTAGCTAGACTATCTGTCCAATCTGATGGTCAGGCCCCTTCCAAAGGTTTACAAGATAAATCTGAGGGGTCTTGAGGTGATCTTTCACTCTTTTCTGATGTTTTATAGACCAAAAGATTAATTGAGAAAACAACAAGCCTTAGACATTTTTCAAAGACTTCAATTTTCCAATATAAAAATAATAGAGTTTCCTCAAACAGTTATTGAAATTAAACCATGTGAGAAGTTTGGCGGGAAAAGGTCGGGTAAATATGCCTTTGGTTCACAGATAATTGACTTGTGTCAAGAAACCTTGTGCAGACAATGATTTTTTGAGGGTTCATAGCCAAATTGGGAACCACTGGTTTCATATATAGCATTGTGTTGTATTCTATTAGCATCTGTAAAATCCTAATTAGAAAAGAAACTAGTAAGTAGAGTTAAAAAGGATGTTTCTCTCTGAAATTAGAGATTAGAGGAGCACATTTACTTTACCTATCATGAACAGCACTGTGCAATAGCCTCAGGTGATAGGTCAGATTTAGGAAATTAAACCTCCCTCACAAACTAAAAACTCACTAAAAACCACAACAAGAGGGTGCTAGAAAAGGCCTGCTCGGGAAATCTACCGAGCAGACTGGAGATTACTGCAAGAGACACAGCTGCAGTTCATCCAGACGCAGACAGCAAACAACCTGAAGAGGGCATGGTACGCCAGTCAGTACACACTTGCTGCTTCACTTCTCCCAATGCAGTGTCCAGTTGTTTGTGTGTGTGTGTGTGTGTGTGTGTGTGTGTGTGTGTGTGTGTGTGTGTGTCTTGTGTGTGTGTGTGGGTCTAGAGAAGGGAATTTTGTAAATGAGCATGCTGTAGGCGTTATGTGACCAATGAAACATCTTCTATCCCAGTTCTTGTCACTCCAAAATTATGTTTTATCAAATACGAAGAAATCTATGATGGCCATTGATCACACACGTGACCAGGTTCAGTCCACAGTTTTTCACTCATTGAACACTTAACCTTGACATGTTAGGAGGGTTAGGGACATGACTTGTCTGACTGGAAGGCCTATGAAATCTGACAATGTCTATAATGAGAATAGCACACTCCTGTTGCCTAGAGACATTGCGATGTTTGGCACTTCAGTTTGTCTGCAGTGAACTGTAGGTGTTAAGAAACCACGGGGAAGCCATGAATGTAAAGGAAGAGAATGATATCAGCTCCAACTTGTCATGTAAAACCACCCTTTTATTTACCATCTGCTGTCCTGTTTAAAGAGGTTACAGAACTCATCCCACCATCTCAAAAATTGAACAACATCTCCAAAGTCCGTGGATTATTCATTTACATGTCAGTGTCTAAAAATATAAAATCCAGTTTTGCTAGTTATCCAAACCAGGTCAAATTAGACTGATGATGGTCTGGAAGAATATTTCCAGGATAATAGCCTGACATCCCTTCCGCTCGCTTTGTGTCTCAAACACTGTTCACTTTTAGGAAACAACAAACTTCGATCTAGCAAGCTATTTGCTGAAAAAGAAAAGAAAATGGGATGGTGCAACAAGGCAGGCCTGCTTGGTTTGTCAAGAGAATGATTGCAAAGATTTACAAAGAATGTAGGATGAACTAGGATGTTTTGGGACGGATTAGTGGGATTGCAAAGCATAACACAGAGATACTCTGGTGAGAGATGATGAGGTGTGACCATTTATCAGCTGACTTAAATAGCTCATGTTACTGCACTATCTCAACAGTTCATTTCATCTAATGTTAGATGTGGTCTTTTCTTTTGCAGGGGGCAAATGTTCCACCAGAACAACTTCCTTCCTGAGACAATTTAGCAGAGCCACCGTCGCTGCATCCAGAGCTTAGCTCCATCCAAGGCGATTGTGATTGGATAAAAGAAATGCCAACAAGTGTCATAACCTCCTATCCTAGAAGGTGTGTGTGGTGGAGCCAGACCTTCCCTTGCAGCACTGTGGAGACAGATCTGGCAATGCAAGACTAGACTGATGAGACACGCAGGTGAGAAGGTCTGACTGTAGATCACCTCTCCTCATAATGAATCCATGGAATGGATATTACTTTTTTTTACACATATAAGCAATAACCGCCTAGCCCACTAATTTCCAGGTAAGCCAGGAGTGAACCTGCTGATTCTGTTGAAGTTGCACATCAATCTGTTGGAATGATGTGGAGTGGCTCGAGGCCCTTCTAACTAAGGTAATCAGTTACTGCACATGGCATCTACAACTCAGGAAAAATTACACTTGTGCTGCAGAAACAGCAGATGGATGATTAAAGTGTCCCTCACGTGTTAAACTTCCTTGCGGTGTCGATGCACTGATGTGTGGGTGAAAATGCATGCTGGCTGATGCATTGTGTAAATTCTGCTAAAACATTTTTTATTCTGCATCATACACTACACACGTTGTGGTTTCTATCACAGGTTACGACAAGATTTAACTTGCTGGTGATTTTAACATAGATGTCTGCTGTCCTTTATAACCACTTGCTAGAGACTTTTTAGATTTGATTGATGTTTTTAATCTTTACGACATGTTACTGGTCCGACACAGGAATATGGCCACACGTTAGTCCTTGTTTTATCTTGTGGGTTAAGTACTAGATGCTGTTTTTTCTGATCACAAGCCTGTCTTATTTACTTAATACAACTCAGTCAGTGGAAGTAGATGTCTGGCCACCCTTGACACAGAAGAATTATTTTTTTCCTTCCTTCCACCTGTGCCAACATTCTCAACACTGTTGCTCCGCAAAAAGTTAGGTGCGTCAGATCTAAATCTGAGCCCTGGCTCAATGACGCCACCCATGACTGCTGCGAGTGTGTAGGAGAGCTGGCCGCAGGTGGAGAAAGGACCAGCCACTGACGTAGAAGCTCATACCATAGCTTTTCTTTAGATCAGTCCTGCTGCAGCATATTACACAGTCAGAAAATCTTGGTATCCACCCACACCTTCTTCAGATGGCACCATCACAAACACCTACTCCAGCTATCTCCCCTAATTGCTCTGGGAAATAGGAGAGGATTGTTTGGAAATGGGTGTTCATAAAGACTGTCAGGCAGTGAGAGCCTGATTAACAGCATCATGTTGACTTTAATAAAGTCAGAGAAGTCATCGGAGTTTTTCCGGACGTTGAGACTGCAGTGCCATGCTTTTATTAGCAAATGGGAAATGTAGCAGCATCAAGGGAAAGCCTGCATACAAAGAATGGGGGGTCTTATTGGTGTTTAATGAGAAAGCTCATTTGACTAACATTTCTCCTGAGAGTTCATGTGGATTTTGGTCTGCTTAATGAAAGATACATGCAGCAATTTTGATGTAGATGAGGATCCTAATATTAAAATCCAGTCCAATGTTGTCTGATGTGACACAAACAGGGGGGGGGGGGGGGG
>NC_048415.1:23211459-23248443 GCF_013103735.1 Etheostoma cragini
GGGGAGTAGAGCTGAGAACTCCAGTAACAATTTTTTAAAGATAAAATTTAACAAAATCCGTTTGATACCTAAGGGAGAAGACATGCTAAGTTTTGTTTGAACATGCTAATGAAAGCTGAATGAACGGTAAGGTTGACCCTGTATAGACTGAGGAAATAAACATGATGGCGGTTTGATGTCTTGCTCAAGAGCACTCAAGGTGATCAGCACCTCTCCAGCTACCAGCAAGTGTGATTGGACTTTTTGATCTAATCTTGACGACTACTCAAAGTGCTTTTAGACAGTACAGGCACCATTCACACACACCTGCTCATCAGAAAAACATTCACACTCCAACGGCACAGTATCGAGAGCAGGGCCGGAGATCGAACCGCCAACCTTTCAATTGGTTGGCGACCGCTCTGCCACCGGAGCCACAGCTGCTCAGTCGATAACTTTTGGCTCTTTGAAAGCTTCAACTCTCACAGAAATGAATGGGGCTCCACCTCGATCCCTGTGTCCAGTTCTTCTAATTCATCCATGGGTGATCCTTTTCTTCTCCTTTATGCCCATTAGCAGGTTAACTTTGTTGTTGTTTTCTAGTTCCTACAGTATTGTAGATCACATTAGACGAAGTGCCCTCTAGTGTCCTCTTCAAATGGAGAAAACAAGATGCATTACACTTTCTACGGTGATGCAGCTGGTGCTTTTTTCATGTCTTCCATTCCCTTCTGACACCCGCAGCTAAGATGCTGAACATGGTAAAAAAATATACATGTTAATATAGCATGTTAATGTTTTACCTCCATGCACAGCCATGCCTAAGTACAGCCTCACAACGCCACTAGCGGGGTTGTGGAGTCAGTCTTGTTTTCACGAAAACCTTCTCTGGTGAATTATTCACAGCGCACTGGCTTTGTAAGTACTGTTGATCCATGGCACTCGAACCGTTACTCTCTGCTGTGCGTGCACGATCTGGTTATCAAAGGATTTAGCTGACTGCCTCTTGAATGTATAATTTATTCAGAAGTTCACTGTGCAGAGGCCCAAATAAATCAAAGTAATTAACTCAATAATTGATTTGATACATTTCATCGCAAAATGGAGACATTTTTGCTAAATCTGCAGATATGTGCAGCTGGTGGGGCCCCGGGAAATCACTCAGAGAAAGATGTTGCATAAACAATGGGCAAAGTGTGCCAGAGGGTAACACTTTTAATTACAAGACTGTGCAATCTACAGCCACAATATTACCCTTTAATCATTGATTGAGTGGTGGATACATGCCTGTCAGATGTGAAAATTAAAGCTGAGAATGGACGACCCTTCCTGTCAAGCAGAAAATGATGATTCTCATATGAGATTTTCTTAAAATAAGCCTCATCTTCTCATTATTACTGGAAGATCTACACAGCCCTGAGTTGAGTGAATACAGTACCTCGCAGTATAATGAATTGAAACGTCACTCTAATGTAAATTGCAGTTTTTTAAATGAGAAAATGTAGCCCTGTTGATTCCCATGACATTGCCGAATAATTTGAATCGATATTTAATTCCAAATTAACAGCAGTTTGTTCTTGGGCAGGTATTGATCCAATAGACCTGAGAAAGAGTTATTGCACACAAATCATTAAAAATTATTTTGCTATTCCTGCTCTGCTGGCGCAGTGGGACATGGTACAGGGAACATATCAGACTGTGTAGTGACTTTCCAGACTGAGGTAGAACAGCAGATGGATTGTGTCTGCATTGTCGATCGTGTTTGACTCTAAAGGGAGAAAGGGTGGGAACAGCCTTCATCACCACCATTACAAGCCATATTGGAAACATAAAGTGTCCCTTATTGTGGTACATTTTCTATGGTCTATTTATACATATATATGAATATATTGATGGAATATATAGAAAACGTGAGAAGCCTCAGCAGATGAAAGTAAGGCTGGATAATTACTTTGTCTTTCTCGTCATCAGTCTTATCGGCCTCAATGCCACTCTTAATGACACTTTATATGTCATTATGGCTAATCTAACTATTTGTCATGAAGATGATGGAAGTATTCCATTTTGAACGTCGGTGTAATGAGTGTAAAATCCATGCTTCTAGTCAGGGATACCAACTATAAGAGGCCGTTGAGGCTATAAATCATTGCCCTCGTACACAGCATGGTAATTCGCTGCTGTACTCTCCATCACACTGTTATATCTCAAATGCACTCTTTCATACTTACTCTCACAGTTCTTTCAGTTATAAAGCTCTCTCAAAGGGTAATTCAAACTTGAACAATAACGCTCGCTCCAATCACGTTTGAGAACATCTTGCAAATTTCTCCACTGTTGGGGAGCGGCGACAGAATTTGGCTGACCCACACTTTGTACTGGATGTATGCATATGCATGAGGAGGATAATGCAGGATGTGGTCACATTAACACTAGTGCAACCAAAATCATTTGAAAGATGGACATTGATGCTACAAATGGCAGTCCCACGAGGCGTCGTGCTAGTACAGCCAACATTTGAACTAAAATCTTTTTCAAAACTTGAAGTTCCTGATATTCCTTATTTAAAGTGCTCATATTATGCTTTTTGGCTTTTTTCCCTTTCCTTTATTACGGTATATATCTTTTTTGTGCATGTTATAGGTTTACAAGTGACAAAGCCCAACGTCCCCCCAAAAGGGACTAACATCTCCTATAGAAACCATGTTCACAAACTGCTCCAAACTCTGGTATATTTAGTCCCCACCAGGGATTAAAATAGTTCAGTGGAGGCGGGGATATGTAGACCAGAAAGGGGGAAATCCCACGCATCCCCTTGGCAAATTGCGCCCTGGTTATATGCAGCATTCCTGGGTGGGGATGCCAGTGGCCCACCAGTGACATTGGGGGATGTGGAGTTTTGCGGACTGGGGTTTTGCCTAAAGGGAGACCTAGGCCTACAGTGTCTGTGCACTGCAAGTCCTCCCTGTAAAGAGACATAGAGCAAGTGAGGCAGCATAGACAGTAAACAAGTGGAAAAGAAGAAAGCACTTCACACCTCTAGAATCAAGCTTCGGTCTCTGTGTTTGTGCTGTCTCAGAGGGAGCACTGTGCTGCTGAAACAGGAACCAGTGGAACGGCTGGGACACATCTCAGAGGAGAGGGAAGGAGAAAAGGAGCTCCACCAGTTGCAGAGCTGGGTGTGTTGGAGTATTGATTTGGAGTGACTTCACAGCAGTGATTTTGTAACCTTTTTCCTTTGTCTACTTGTGACAGGTTGCATGTGTGTACAGGTCATGACCAGCTATTACTAAAAAATCTCACACACTGTTTTAGCCCACCATGTTGGTATGGAATTCCAGACGTGGCCCAGAGCTGATGTTTTTTTCCCCAGTCCAGCCCTGCTAGCTTTGTCTGTGTGCTATTTGATGCTGGGCTGGTAGGCAGTGGGTTAGGGTTAGAAAGAACAGCTGGGAGCCTGGGAGAGAGAACCCAAACAGTCAATTTGTGGACCGGAAAATCCAAACAATGAGCTGAAAGACGCTGAAACACTGATGGGAACTGTAGATCTGGGTGAAACTTCTCTCACTGGGATTTGCTCCGTTACTTATAGAAACATATTGATTATAGCAGCTTTAAACAGAGTAAAGTCACTCTTGGCTATAACACAGTCCACATGCTTGTAATTCTTTTATTAAAATAAAAATACATCCTCCAAAAGTCATTCCTTATCTCCTGCAGGCCTCACGTTTCAACCTGATAATTGACTTGTACATTCTCTTTTCACATTTCTTCAGAGTGATTCTGAAAGGCCGAGTGGTGCTGCAGGAGAAGTGCGTGCTTGCGGTATCAGCACGGGGAAATCGGGTGAGCGCAGCATATGTACAGTTATCTCATTAATTTAAAGGGTTTCTGGGCGTCCCGCCAGCTCAGATGAAGTATGCCAAGGTAGTGAAGCATCATAGAGCTAATGTTATTTAGAGATATTACAATGATCTGCAGTATGCTTCATTACATGCAGGGTTAAGGGTGAGTGTGGTCCGGGACGACTGGTGCTGACACTCGCAGGCTGCTAGGACGGTTGCAGGGCTTTAAATTCATCCTGTTAATGTGGGACGTGTCCAGTGGTGTTTGCTCTTTCACACCACAGCAAGTAGGAAGCCTTTCAGTGGGATATCCTGTCACAAGTTAGGACCCCGGAGAACAGAAACATGGCCGTAGGCAGGCCAAGCCTCAGCTCAGCAGCTGATTTCAGAGCGAGCTGCCTCCGGGCTCCGAGACAAGCTAGACACACAACTGCAACATTACAACACACAACTGCACATATGACGACTATTATGATGTGTTGTAGACATGTGGCAGTGTGCGATTCTGTTGGCTAGTGGCAGTCTGCAACATGGGCATGTCCATGCAGAGTGATGCAGCAGTCTGTGTACTTTGCGTATGTAAGTATGCACTATGTTGTATTCTTTAAACAGCAGATATTGTTTGTCTGTCCAAGACAAAATTCCTTCGGGACAATAGAAATCTTAACCAATCACTACATTGTTTCAAGTGTTAAGATATATTCATCATTAATGCAGTAAAGCCAGTCAGACAGTAGTCAGCCAGACAGTCAGACCGGGATAGGAGAATAAAAACGCTCTGGGCTGTTTGTTTTTCTTTAAACCAATCACATTTGTTTTGGGCGGAGCTAAGCTCCAGACGCAGGGAACAGCGGCCCTCCTAAATAGTCTCAGGAAGGAACTTGTTCTGGTGGAACATTTGCACCCTGCAAAAAATGAATATGAAAATATTAAAGGAAATTAACTGTTGACACAATACAGTAACGTGAGCTAGTTAACTCAGCTGATACATGGTTAATTGTAATTTGCTCTAACCATTGTATCTCCATGTCCCACCAATCGCTCCCAAAACGTTCCAGTTAGACAGGATATGCCTTAAATATTCTTTGGAAATCTTTACAATTATTCCCTGAAAGAACCGAGCAGATCTGCCTTGTTGCGCCATGCAAATTTTCATTAAAAAAAAAGTCAGCTTGGGGCTTGCTTGCTCAAAGTTTGTTGCTGTTCATATCACGAAAAGAACCAAGTTTGAGAAGGACGCACACAGAGAGGAAGGCGAGGGACATCACACCCCCGATGAGTGGCAGTCGTCCTGGAAATGTACCAACGCTGTTTCAGACTAGTCAGGCAGCCGATGTGGTCTGGATCAAATGCTGAACACTACAAAGTAAAACGCAACCTAAAAAAAAAACTGAAATTATGTTTTTATAATTATTTTGGACGGTGAAGTCAATGTCAACAGTCTCCACTAGACTTTGGGACCTCAACATTTGAACAGGTGATGAGACCTTTGCAGTTGGTTCACTACTGGTTTCATGAATTCAATTCAACGAATCAATACATTTTAATAGTCACATGCAATTCCAATTTCAAATGGATTGATTTATTACATATTTTATATGTTTTATATAGTATGTATACAGTATATAAATGGTATCATAGTAGTAAAACTGTTTGTATATCGTGCATACGTTGTGGAAACGGACGGAGCCTGAGAAGCCCAGATGTTTTCTTGTTGTGCTCGCACTGCTCACAGACACCAACCATGCAAAAATACATCCAAAAAGACACTTTTGCTGCATTGCACAGTTAATTCCACGCCGTTTCACTTCAACTTCAATGTTTCACTGTATTGAGCATGCTTTTCAGGGTGTGCTGATTTAGGCAGGCAACGTTCACCTTTGCTGCTTAATGCAAAATGAATAAAATCACACTGCAACTGGAAATAAAGTAAGTCAAGTCATTATTTATGTTCATGTTAAAGATGTAGAATATTCTATTCATTGATGATCTATTTCTTTGTGTGTTAGAATGTTTTATTATAATCAATGAACTTTTTATGGCTTAAAATGAAATTGTAAATTTGATGAAATTCAGAGTAGCACAAAAATAACAAAAAAACCTTTACAAAAAAAGGTGAAAAGAACAAGATGAGTAGCTACAACACAAACATCCCAGCATGTAGTAAACAGAGAGGGCTCAGCTGACCTAAAACCTAACCTCAGCCCCCCAGGGGTTCAGGACTGTACGAGGTGCAACTAGCAGGCCATGCTCCGAGGCCCTTAGGGGTATGGAGGAGGTTTATGGCATCAGTAGTTCACTGACACAGCCTTATGGATGAGCAGGAAGATCTTGTATATTTTAGTGGAAGCATGTGAAGAGGCCTCAGAACTGGGATGATGGGAGAGCGACTCAGGAGGTCTTAGTGAGAAGTCAGAGCTTCAGCTTTACTAAGATTTACATTTTTTTTTACACTATGGCCTCTACTGACTCACTTGGCCTCTACTGACTCCATCATACCGCTACTTTACCATATGTAAATTTCATCTGCATAATGCCAATAAAACATTTTGCTTTGCATAATTTGATCTAGTGGGAAAAGAGATTAACTAGAGGGGGGCTAAGAAACAATCCTTTGTGAACTGCACTCAAAAACAGGATTTGTTATCGGCGTTGTGTAAGTAGAAGAAGATCTGAACACACCGAGCTGCAGGCTGGATGTTAATGTACGCCTTTAAAATCCTCAAACGAGAGCAGACTCACTGAAGAGGAAAATCTTCTTCACATTGTTTTTAGATGCTTCAGCATATCTTTTCTTTAATGTAAAAAGCACATAGAGGAGATTCTCTAAAAGGAATGAAACATGAATGGGAACCATCAGTGCAAGGTTAATGTAGTGTAAATATTAATTATGCAATGTTTATGATGGCATCAATGTGTGACCATGTGATGTATGATTTAAACCCGATTCATCTCTGTGGGGCTTTAATATTCATGTTCACATATAGTCAACAGATCACGTCTGTTGAAGGCCGAGTTGCTTTGGTTTGAGGTCTCGGGTTGGACCGAGAGATCCTTGTCTCTACGCAGCCACCACACAGGGGCCGATGGATCGCAAATAACAGGTTTCGGATTAAGTCACTGATTATATGACACATCTATTAGAATAAAATTAAATCTAAACCCTTTTAGCTCCCCATGCATTACGATGAACCAAACATCGGGGTGCGGAACCATCTGGACACGCGGCGGCCCAGCTGGTCCTAACAGTCAGCTGAGGTGACCTAATAAATAATAAAATTATAAAGGGATGAGTTCAGGTGGTGAGATGTAACCAGTGTGGCTGTGATGCTGTGAACCTGCTGTACATTTGTCTGAATAATTTATTTTCTTGTCATATTCATGGTGTTCTTGGTGATGAGACGGTCGTGCTACACATCTGCATCGGTCATTTCCATAAATCATATGGGGACATAACAGATTTCATTAAAGCTGTGAAGGAGTAACTGTAAAGTAATAGTGACATTTTAACAGTGACATTTGTTAAGCCTTGCATCTCCTTGCTTTACTTTGCTGTTATTTTCACCGCCTGATGATGCTTTAAGGAGCACCCCAGTGGCTCAGGGTTCTACTTCCACTTCTTTCATAAAAAGAAAGAAAGAAAAGGTAAACAATCTAAACATATTAAGTCTTTAGTTAACTTTAGTCTCACACACATTAAAGTTGTGAGCAGACATCTGGCAAGATGTGTAGATCATCATTAAATGTTCCCACCAAAGTGGGAGTGAAGTGGAAATACTCGACATCCAGTGTTACATTGCTGAGCAGCAGCAGAGGAAAAGTTAAGTCTGTGTGAACAGCAAAATACAGCGCTAAGTGCAGTCCCATGTCCAAGTGTCCTTGGGCAAGACATTGACCCCGAGTTGCCCCCGATGCTGCTCCATCAGAGTGTGAGTGTGTGTGAGTGTGTACTGATGAGCAGGAGGCACCTTGTCCGCAGCCTCGGCCACAGTGTATGGATGTGTGTGAGTGTGTGAGAGTGTGTGTGAATGTGTGTTAGTGTGTGTGAGTGTGTGTGAGTGTGTGTGAATGCTGTACTGTGTTGCAGCACTTTGAGTAGTCGCTCAAAGTTTGTCACAAACTTCCCAAACTCTAATTAAATTAGAAAAGGGCATTTTAAAGTGTTTTTTGAAATATATTTTAGTGCATTAAGATATCCCAGTTATAAAACCAATCCACAAGACAGTTGCATTACAAGTCTCCTAGCAACAGTATGGCCAGCATGATGTACATGCTATGTCTCAAAATGTCTAAATATATAACAGCCGTGTCCCCAGCTATCCAAGCTGCTCACTTAGGACATCACAATTTAATTCAATAGGTTTGTTTCTGTCACGCCGAACATTTGGCCCATCAGATACAAGACACCATATTTAACATTTAACATTTTCCCTTCTTGCGTGCATAAAGTATATGGAATAACAACATGTAGATCTGGGGGGGGGGGTTACTCACACCACAGCTGCTGTTGTTGCTCCTGCCTCCAGTTTTAATATTGCTCATTAGGGTTAATTATCCTGTGTGAATGTACAGATATTGAAACTCTGTCAGTCTGTCTCGTTATGCCCAGAAATGTATCTAATTATCGTCGTCATCTTCCCCTGGCTTCTTTCCTTTATTGCACACACATGCCCTGAGTTTCATTAGGAGCAGATCTAAAGGCATGGACGTGAGAAACTAACATGAAAAAAGGTGTTTGCATTTGAACATTAAAGGGTAAATTTGGCTTCTTTTAAACCTGGACCCTGTTTTTCTATGTTTTTTTATTTAATGGGAAGAAAGAAGCTACAGTGTAAGTCAATGGGCAGTTAAACCTCTAATTTACGTCCACTAAAACATTATTATTCCATGAGTCTGACAACATTATGGAAACAATCCCTGCAAAGACAGACATAAAAAAAAATAAGATCCTTTTTGTTTAACATGAAACATCCTGAACGCCAAACCCGCCAGACTCAAAATACAATACTGTGGATGAAGTACACACGGTGGTAAACTGGTAAGAACAAATTCTGTTCAACCATGCATCAGCTGATTTAACTAGCTCATGTTACTGTATTGTGTGAACTTCCTTCCTGAGACTAGCAGAGCTGCCGTCTCTGCGCAGCCTGATATGATTATGATTGATTTAAAGAAATGCAAACAACCCAGAGTTTTCTTTCTCCTGTCCTGGAATGCATGTGTGGAGGAGGCAGACCTCTACCTCACAGCGCTGTAGGGACAGGTCTGGCAAGCAAGACTACCCAAAGTACATGTTCAGTAACTATTAAAGGGTGTGTTGAAATCTTACAAGTCTATCTTAAAATTATACTCACATGCCCATATGTACATTAAACAGACGTTTTTTCTAATTCCTCCTCATGTCCATGCAGGCCTGCAAAGAGATCCCCGGCGCGCACCATGCCAGTGTAAGTTATGGGGGACAACTTCCACAGTCCTCTGTCTCTCTGTGTGCAAAAAGGCTCATTTTAAAGTTGAACCAGTGTTAATATAAGGATACATTTACACTACTTTGTTTTCGTTTTGCAACGGCACGACACAGGAGTTCAAGCTCCGCAGCAGAACTAATCTCACTCTGAATTTCCAACATGACCATGTACTGGGCATTTGCCTGCACTCAAAAGAAGAAGCATTTTTTTAAAAAGAATGTGAAATATGTTTGTATATTGTAGCATTATGGAAGAATAGGGACCGCCACATGTGCTATTTCCCTGTTTCCTTCAGTCTGTATCAGTCATTAGATCCAGGGCTGTTCCAGTGGGTTGATTAATCTCCTCTGTCACCAAAACAAAGCCATTTAATCAGAGAGCAGGGTACCGGAGGTCGCAGTATTCAGATTTCATGGTAATGTAAGAGAGAGAGGGAGCGAGAGAGTCCTGAAATAATAATGTAAAGCACACAGAGAAATACACTCCTGCTCTTCATTTATCTGAAATGTGCAACTATAAACCAGATGTAATTTGCCAGTTGAATTATTGCAACTCCAGCGTATCACACAGCCGAGTTCTCCGATCCATTCATCCCACACTACAACAGTTCCAACATTAACATGAGCAAGGGGTGGGGGTGGGGTGGGGTGGGTACAAACAGGAGCAGTGGCAGGATTCAGATTAGAAATACAGTTTGTTGAAACATAATACAGCAGAGAGAGAATGAATGATTAATATATGGTTACAGTTGTGTTGCGGTTTATAAAAATTGCTCATTTGAAAGCGCTGTGCCATGACGCCACTGGTGTTGTGTACACACGCAAATATAAAACAGGTATTATATCTCTGTTATGGTTGTTTCAGTCCTGTTTCTGCTGACACGGTCCCATAAGTAAATTGCCTATTCTGGCTGCGGAAGATGTCATTTATGCTTTGATTTTATTATGCTGTAACAGCAAAAACACTTGATATACTGTGTGAGAGGTGGGAACTAATCCTGGGTTATTTACTTGAGTATATGTTTTGGGTTGTAATATTTGAGATGTTACAGCCTGTTCAAATGGATCTTAGCCATGGCAATGTTGTCCAGACTTAAATATCATCAACTCTTTGATGAATACTTGTAGAGACATTTATGCTTCCCCCAGGATGAAATATATATTTACTTTGTTGATCCCGATTTCTCCTCTTGCGCCGGACTTCTCCAAGTCCGGACCAAGGTCCATAATTGACCAAACGGAAAGTCAATTGGGACCAAGCCCATAACTTGTGTAACGAATACAATTCATTATAAAGTGTAATATTTTCTATGTATATGTTAAAGTAAATTTCTATTGATCAAATACGTTTTAGTGACGTTGGGTCCGTTTTGGCAAATTACTGCAGGTTTAAAATAAGGAGGTTGTTCGTTAAGGACCAACAGATCATGTCCCTGGGGGGGGGGCACTTTTGGTCATGTGTCCCAGTGCCCACAGTATTCCCACAGTATGCCCAACGTGCCAAATGGGCATGTTTCCCACTCTAGCCCTCCCCAAATGTTTAAAAAAATACAAAGCCGTTCATGGAAATGCACCAACAAAATTGATAGATTGATGATATCTGCTTACAACTACAATTATGTTTCACAAGCCATACTTTAAAGATAACTCACTGCTTATCAATGCTAAATAGAGGCATTGAAGGATTGTCAAGTCCAATCTGTGGCTGTCTCAGCTCTTGTTATGTGTTAAGTTTTCGTGTGGACCCCAGGAAGAGTAGCTGATGTTCTGCATTATCAAATGAAATGAAGACGGACTTTGTGGGCAAATAGAAAACGTACTAAACAGTTTTAAAGTAGCCGAGTGGACTTGTGACAGGTGGTGTCACTCCTACGCGCTGCGAGTCGCTCCACCAGGCCGTGCAGATGGTGCGTTGGGAGCTGTGTACGCCAACAGTTGTTGCTAGGGAGATAGTATTTACCCCCAATTCTTTTTTACTTGTATAGAATTTCACACGATTGACTTACTTCTTTAGGAAAAAATGAAACTAATCATAAGCTGTGATATTGTGTATTATATTTCCAACAGAAATGGGAAAGGATGATGTTGTGTACAGACTAACAAAAGAAAACAGCGAGGCCAGAAATCACTGAGCAAAACACTGCTGACAACAGAGGCATGGAGTTAATGTCAAGTGAAGAAAATGTGCAGTTACTGCATGTACGTTAAATGTTTCTGGATGGGAAGGTTGGTCCAAATCTGACAGAAGATGTCTGCAAAAATGAGTGTGTGCTCGGGCCACATGCATTTAAAGAAACATGCATTTAAAGACAAAAAAGCAAGTAGCCATGTGAATTATGCTGTATTGAATACATTTTTCACAAAACAAAGAAAAAAGTGTGACAGCAGTCCTGAAAGCAGAGTGACAAGAGAGTGACAGAGTGTAACTGACCAGGTATTGTCCTCTGTAGAAGCCCGGGAACCGCTCTGTGTGACGCCCATGTCACACTTGTTGTCCGCTACATGGCCTTCTTTTTGAAAAGTGGAAATCAATAGCAAAGGGGTAGCTGTAAATGTTAAAAGAAATTGTTCCAAATTTCAGGGAATACTCTAATTTACGTTCTCGTGGAGCGATTTGAGAAGACTGATACCGCTCTCCTGTCTGGGCACTAAATATGAAGCTCCAACATGTCTCTCTCTTCACATGAGTGGAGAGGAACAGGGACAGCACGTTTTCCATTTCTGTTCATGTATGGATTAACAAATGCCATGAAGGGTTTATCAGTGAGCTTGAGATGTCATAGGCAGCTAATTCATCTTTCAACGTTTCCAGTCTTTATGCTAAGCTAACTGTACTATAGTGGTACTGATCTTCACATCTAAATCTCGCCAAGGAAAGGGAATAAGAGGATTTCCCAAAACATGGAACAGTTCCTGTAAGTCTGGTTTCATTTCTGGATCATGAACTCTAGTCTGTGAGCGTTGTTTGTCCATGTGAAGATTGACAAGACAACTGTAATATTAAAAAGAATCTTTATCAGCAATACGTATAACAGCGACCACATGTAATACTGGAATTGTGGGTGTGTTTGTGATGGCTGAACTAAAGCAGTGTAAATAGTCTTTTTGATCTACAACACGGCACAGAGTCAGCGCCTCAACCCACAGGATGTAATGCCGCCGCTCTCACAGGAGTCAGAGAGAGAGAACGTTACAGGTCATCAACGTCCCTGTTGTTCTGTAGATAATTCCTCCCTGAATCAGACTCTCTGAGTTGCGCTGTGATTTAAAAAAAGGTTTTCACCAAATTATGTTCTTTACATTAAGAAGTCAGAAATGACACAGAGACAGACACAGGTTGATAAAACATGAGTGCATTAATTGACATAGTAGAGCCAGTAGATTACGTTGAAGAGGGAGAAGCTGAAGGGGAATATTATCCGGGACCATCTGTCGATGGTGTTCACATCGGTGAGGTCTGGGATTTTGATTTTGAGCTGCGACGATCGCCTCTGCAGACGGCTTTTCTTTCTGTGCGTGTTCCTGTCCGTGCTGAGCCGGCCCGGCTCTTGCGGCCTGCTCGGCTTCCTGTACTGGACCCCCGAGTTGTCGAACGCCGTGGAGGAGGAGTTGTGGCTCTCGCTCACCGTGGTTGTGATCTCATTCCCTCCCACCTCGTTGTGGATCTCCAAGGTTGTCAGCAAAATATTTCCCTGGGAGTCGACCTAGGCACAGACAGACAGACAGACAGCAGCGGTGTTAAAAATGGGCTGCAGGGCTGAGGCCGGGGTGACTGATGACACATGTGCAGCATGTGTCAGGCCCCGGGGGCCGGCGTCTTCCAGCGGCTGACAGATTACAGCCGGGGAAAGGAGAGTGGCCTTCAAAAGCAGCTTTCCTGTCCCAAAGTTAAATCACTTCTCTCAAATCAGCTCAAGGTTGGGCCGAATGGCTCTGATACTAATGGCATGACAACACCAAAAACATTCATGAATCATTCCCACCTATGTGCCAAAAATAGAGGCACAATATGTACAATATGACAAACATGTGGTTACAAGACATGAGAGGAGGTGACGAGGTAAATATTCTTCCTCAGGTTCATACGAGTCACAGAAACTGGTATTATTCCATCAATAGAGCTGCAAAGATTAATCGATCAGTTGTCTATTAAATTAACTGCCAACTATTTTGATAATCGATTAATCCGTTTGAGTCATTTGTTCGTGAAAAAGTAAAAGATTCTCTGATGTCAGCTTCCAAAATGTGAACATGTTCTAGTTTCTCTCCCCTGGGACAGTAATATCTGAATGTCTTTGAGTTGTGGATAAAACAAGACACTTGAGGACGTCTTCTTAGACTTTGGGAAACACTGAGCGCCATATTTTCTGACAGTATCGACCAAAGAACTAAAATGATTGTGAGTTGCAGCCGTAATGTTTTGTGTTGTATGATTTGTTTATGTTCATTATAGAGTGGCTTGCATTACCTGTGCATGATATCAGGGCCAGAACACACAGTAAAACACCCCAGAGGAGACGGGGGTGTAATGCTTCAGTTTCAGTGGGCAGGCAGAGACAGACACTCACCCTCGGTGAGGGACGGCGGCCTTGCCCCTGACTCGATAGTTTAACAGACAAAGACTTGCAATTGCCTCCTTCCAGACCGGACTAGCCAGGAGAAACACAAACAGAAACCCCCTTTGGTCTGAGCATTGGTCAGGTGTTAGCTTGCTTCACAATCAGGAGGCTGAGAATCCCGGCGGGCTCAAACGCCTCGGCGCCACTTTGTATTATTATATTCGTTTGTATTTTTTCTTTTAATTCTGGTTCTTGTGTTCTATTCTTTTTAATATTTCTTGTATATTCTGTGAGGATGGTGTCTTATTTTGCTGCTGTAGCACTGAATTTGGGATTAATAAAGTCTATCTAAGCTAGTCTAATTATCTGGACCGTTTTTAACTGATTCTCACCTTGGGTCTATCAAATTTATCCCGCTCATTATTGGCCTTCTGTGCCTTCTCAGCCATCTTCTTCTGCATCTGAGGTCCTCTTCCAAAGAAGATGTAGTTGACGAAGGCGTACTCCAGCAGAGCCAGGAACACAAACACAAAGCAGCCCATCAGGTACATGTCTATAGCTTTGACGTAGGGGATCTTGGGCAGAGTCTCTCTTAAATGCGTGTTGATGGTTGTCATGGTCAGGACAGTGGTGATCCCTGTAAAGTAAAAGGAAAAGTTACAAATCACCAAGTTGCAAATAAAAATAAAAACACAACTAACCTCTAATACAACATACATGAAATAATACAGATGCAGTTTTTCAGGCAACTTCCTAAACTTAGACCATAAGACAATTATTTTTCACCATAAGACACATGGGAGCTTGTTCCTTTAACTAACTTGTATTGACTGAGCTATATTAAATTTGATATTGTTTATTTAAAACTAATTATTAATCAATTTGTGTAGCACTACAGGGGCTAAAAAGAAGTGCTACTGTATTAGTCTCTCATGGCCAGACCTTCCCCCACAGGGAAAGGCAAAGGAGGGTCTTCCTAGTCCACACAGCATTTCTGGTTTATTGGCATTTCTTTAGATTAGATTCAACTTTATTGTCATCACACATGTACAGTTACAATGCAACGAAATACAGTTTAGAGAGTTTAGAGAGCCTCCGAGCCGCAGCTAGTGAAAGCGCCGCCACATGCACTCTTTTTTTTTAAACCAATCAAAATCGTCTTGGGTAGGGCTAAGCTCTGGACGGAGCCACAGGGTCTCTGCTAAATATTCTCAGGAAGTGGTTTTGGTGGAACATGTGTACGTTCAGAAGTAGTTTTAGTGGTCAACAGAAAACTCAGATTGGACAGATCATAGCTAGCTGTCTGGATTTACCCTGCAGAGATCTGAGGACCAGGTAACCATAGTCCTCAGATTGGACAGATAGTCTAGCTAGCTGTCTGGATTTACCTTTTCAGAGACCTGAGGACCAGGTAACCGTAGTCCTCAGATTGGACAGATAGTCTAGCTAGCTGTCTGGATTTACCCTGCAGAGACCTGAGGACCAGGTAACCATAGTCATCAGATTGGACAGATAGTCTAGCTAGCTGTCTGGATTTACCCTGCAGAGACCTGAGGACCAGGTAACCATAGTCCTCAGATTGGACAGATAATCTAGCTAGCTGTCTGGATTTACCCTGCAGAGACCTGAGGACCAGGTAACCATAGTCTTCAGAAATCATCCGCAGGTTAGAACGGCAACACAGAGACAGAGGACGGGGATGGACATGGTGGAAAAGAAGGATATACGGCGGAATTTCAGGTTGCAACAAAGCAATCCCTCTCATTAATAGAGAGAACTGTATTTTTCTGTCAAGCTATCACCACGAGTCATTTTCATGAGCTGCAGGTACAAACATAACTATCCAACCGGACTATGACATACATTAAATAATTAACATTTCTTGACATGTCATTTAGCTGACGCTTTTATCCACAGCACCTTACAATTTTGCTCTATATCAGAGTCTGCATACCTCTGGAGCACCTAGGGGTTAAGTGTCTTGCTCAGGGACACATTGGTTGATGTATCGCGGTGGGAATTGAAACAAAGGTGTGTGTCATATTCACTGCACCATCACCACCACTAAAAGACTAACAACCTTAAAGATGAAAGTTCCTGGATGCCTCTTCTAAACAGGCTTGAATTTCTTTAGTTTGGGTAAGCAGAAAACCCTCCACTATGCAGTATGACCATCAGCTCATGTAGCAAACAACGAGGGAACCGACTCAGCAAAGACACAACAAACAGCAGCGTAGTAATTGTCTGGATAAGGTGCACCATCAACATTAACTGTGTCCGTGTTGTGTCCGTGTCTCCTGGATGGCTCACCAACCTGGACGCTGTGTCTATTTCTGTCCACTCTGACTTATATAATTAAACCAAAAGTGTTGCCGTGAACAGTGCTGGATGTGTGTGGGTGTGAAGAGCACTGTGGGTTTGTGGAATTGATTCTGCAGAACAAAGAATCCAAAGTCTCTCAGAGCTCAGGAGAAGAGGGTTACTCAACAAATCCTCGACATATTTTCAGTGCAGTACTGCATACTCTACTGCTGTCTTTGACGTTACATCAGCTAAAAGTACAGGGAAAGATTACCAAATGATAATCACTGATGACATCTCGTAGATGTAAATAGCTTCATCAACCTTAACTAGGGAGGTTTGTCAAACTTATTTCACTTATTATAAATAAATATACTATTTGAAAAAACAAACGTAAGTATGTAAACTATGCAGACACACACACACACACACACGGAGAGAGAACAAGATGTATACTAAAAATTATAAATAAGATAAAATAAGATAACAAAATATCGAAATAAAAGAACTACTGGGGAAAATATACTTATAGAGTGAAAAGAATGTACATGAACTGAACATGAATATGTATAGGCTAATATTAAATAATGTGATGTTACATGTTTTGTCATCATAATAGTTGGACAAACTAGCGCTACAGTCCACTCCAGGAGCAACGCTGTTTCTTGATTTCCACGTCTTCAACATGGATCCACTAGCGAGGATGCTAACCTTTTGCCTGGAACTTGTAGCTTTGGCTTCAGTCTTTAAGCAGGATATCACGTATGTAGCCTTGAAGTTAACTTAGGACTCCTTTTTACACGATTCTAATTAAAAACAAATTAGCGAGACACATTTATAAAAGCAAGATGAGAAGGTGTTTTCAGTGAACTCATGCAGCTAACATCAGCTTAAGTAGCGTGCTACAGCTGATCAAATCTTCTATTGACAGATATCTCTGACACCCAGGATGCATTGTTTCAAAATCAAGAATGTTGATGAAATATTTGTCACTATGACTTAATAAACTGATTATTACCGGATGCACTTAATCTATACACCATGCAGCCACAATGAGAGTCCAAGTAAAGACTAGGAATCTCACGCCTCTCGCCTGGTAGGTACCCCTGACAATGTAGTTCACCTCAGGATTCTCAAAGCCCCGTAATGGCAGAAAGAATGGAACATACATTGATTCATCACATGGGCAGTGATGGAATTGGATTGTAGCCTTCAGTAAGTGTAAATGCTGCATTGATCTCCCAGTGTGTGAGACGGTGGTCTTCTCCAGGTGTCAGCGTTCCACCAGGCCGGACCCGGCCCAGGTGCTTCTAACTATAGCTGCTGAAAATGTTCTATATTGTCTCAGGGAAGGACTATGCAACCGGAATGTAATGAATGCTGCAGTAATGTGCTCTTCCTTACAACTTAACGCTAGATGCTGAATGAGGATTCCCATTAATGTAACGATCAATGCAGTCAGGGATGGTACGGTGTTTTCCTGAGGTGAACAGAGCCTCGTGGAAAGTGAGTCTTAGATCCAGTCCAGTCTCCTATTACACCACAGGGCAGCAGCCCCAAACAAAACATTCATTCTGAATCTGATGTTCATCTCTGCATGTATTTAAAATAGATGAAAGTTAACTGTCTTGATCATTGAGTGTAATGTCACACAATCCTTTTCTTCTTTTCACGATACCAGCACTGACACGCGGAGTCCAAAATTAACCTTTTTTTCCACCAGCCAAACGGCTAGTGAAGGTTACCGGTCACTCAAGAGATTGTCTTTGTTTTTTGGGGAAAATCTACCAACCACTCACATGGTTGACCAGCATTTGGCTAGTAGATGGTGCCAATTTTAAACCCTGCTGATACGACACCTTGGTTGTGATGCCGATATTAAAACAATGACTATTATCTTAATTTGGGTCATTAAAATGTTTTTCTACAAATCCTTAAATCATTTAAAAAAGAAGGCTAAACCTCAAACAAGCCGGTGCACACAAACTAACATGCAGTCAGAATGGATGAGTCCCTGTTTGGCGCTGAGCTGACAGGAGGAAATAGTTCCCAAACTAGTCTCTCACTGCCAGACCTTCCTCCACAGCACTGCACAGCAGGGTCTGGCTGGTCCACTCAGCATTCCCGGAAGGAAGAATAACGTGCTCTGGTTTATAGTCTTGTCTTAAAACCAATCACAGTGGTCATGGGCGGAGCCAAACGCTGGACGGAGCCACGGTGCCTCTGCTAAATAGTCTCAGGAAGGAACTTGTTTTGGTGGAACATGAACACGTTCAGAAGTAGGATAGTCCGCTTGGACAGATAGTCTAGCTAGCTGTCTGGATTTACCCTGCAGAGATCTGAGGACCAGGTAACCATAGTCCTCAGATTGGACAGATAGTCTAGCTAGCTGTCTGGATTTTTTTTGGGGGGGGGGCTTTTATCACTTTTTAATTTATAGAGCAGCTGAAGGATGAAAGGAAAGGAGGGAAAGAGGAGGACGCACTGTACTTGGTGAGCTACAGGTTACCACATTCGATCCATAGTTAATATAAAAATGGTTATTAGGGAAGCGTTCAGTCTAAACACTGAGGCCTAAAATGCATGGTGAACCTTTTTTAAAACTGGAGTGAAATAATTTAATAATGTAATGTTAAACCTTGTCTCACTTTGCTACAGACCCTTCTGAGACTAACCGTGAAAAGGAAAGGAATCACGTCCAGACAGTTTTAGACACAAAGAAAATGGAAAGGGAAAGGTCAGATCCCCTGTTTATGTTCTCTGCTGGCAGACAACATCCCACCTATCATCCTCTTAGGTCACAGCACGGTATATTACATGAACTTGACATGATCTTCTAACAACCGCTCAATCACCTTTACAATCTCTCTGAGAGGGAAGAGAGGCCATCACTCATAAATACATCTCACATAACAACTCAGTTTCTGGTCTGTAGCCGTCCAACTAACTCATTAGCTCCCATTGCATCTCATCCGTTAATCTACCCGCTGCTATCTGAGTGAGTAAAATAGGGTAATGTCTTATTTCTGAACTTCAGTGTTCCTTGATTCACAGAAACCCCTCCGACAGCCACCTTCACCAAAATCATTTTCTGTGGAGCTGCAGAGGCTCCACTTTAATGATGTCATAGTTTAAATGTCTGTCTGTTTTTTAGCTTTGGGACAGAGGTGGTCACTGCTCTCCACACTATCAGACACTAAAGACATCCGACTGAAGGTGAAGCGACAGAGCTGAGATCAATCTACTGCACAGGACACATCATACCTAATGCAACTCTGGCAGCCGAGGCGTCATAATTTATCCAGAACGACACCCAGGATAGGATGGTGATGAGGATGGAGGGCATGTACGTCTGCAGGATGAAGTATCCGATGTTTCGCTTCAGCTTGAAGCTCAGAGACAGTCGAGGGTAGGCACCTGCAGGGAAACACAGCCAAAAGGAAGAAGTCCCTTTTAATTCAAGAGCAACGAGGGGATATCTTGCACTTTGTTTTAGTTGGCGATGGCCTCACAAAGTGGTTTCATCACCATAGAAACAAGCAAGCGTGGTGCAAATTGCAAAGCATTTTATGATGTTAGCCTTGAGATTATGTGTGTGCAAACACCACAACACAGAGCAGAATGTAAAACTGTTTTTACACACATTCCTGTACAATGGGAAAAGGTTTAACACTTTGTTGATGAGAGTTAGTGTGTTTGACACCAGTGACACCGGTCTAACCCTTTTACCATGACTATGAAGCTACAGCCAGCTTAGCCATTAGCTTAGCTTAGCATAAAGACTAAAAACAGGGGGAAACTGCTAGCATTTCTCTGAGATTTTGTTACGAAGCCAGACTAGCTGTTTCTGTTGGTCTAGATTGGCTGCAATTTAAATAGGATGTATGAGGGGGGCAGAAGCTCAGTCTGTAGGGAGTTGGGTTGGGAACCGGAGGGTTGCTGGTTCAAGTCCCCATGCTGAAGTATGGTGGTGGACTGGTAACTCTAGATGTGCCAGTTCACCTCCAAGGCACTACAAAGGTCAAAGTCACCAAACCCCAAGCTGCAGCCCCTCACTCTGACATCAGCGTGTGTGTGTGTGTGTGTGTATCTTCGACCTGTGTATAGTGTGTATTCTAACAACAAAGAGAAAACATTGTAATTTCCCTTGAAAAGTATAAATTATGATTGTTATTATGTTGGTCTCATTTGTAGTGCAATGCAGCAAATTATATTTGGACAAGCGAAAGACAGACCCCGAACCGCAAAATTTAAAAAACCACATGGACATAGGTAAATTATGACTGGTTTAAAATCATTTAAGACCTAGAACAAAGTACTTCAGCAGAATTAAGACTTGTTAAGGCTAAAAAGCATCTGTAGACAACTCTTGGAGTTTATTAGCATCAGGATGTGACCTTGATTGTAATGAGCTCTAATAGCCCTCTCTGGATTATCTTCTCAGAAATGTTCGGACAGTTTCCATCCTACATTAAATCAACTGCAGGAAAAAATCTCTGTTCTGGTGCCTCTGAGTTTTATCTTATTACAAGAGAATAATTCATGCTGTCTCTGCCTCATGAATACATTATATTACTGTAAGTACATCCCCCCTATTCTTTTATCAAGATCTTGAAACATTAGTCCCACTTCTGGTGTTACGGTGAGAGAGGTCACGGTATGATGCAAGTCCTCGTAATTAGGAAAGCCTAATGTGCACACGGACTAAGTACCGGAAATCCGCTGATATTTGGGTGCCTCGTGTGAAACTTTAAAATAATAATAATGAAGATTTTCATTTAAATGAATGTCTGTTATGTAACTTGAACTTGTGGTAGAATAATTTCCCTTTACATAAGAACGTAGCAGAGCATACCTTTTTTTTAATGTATTTTAATTTTTTTGTATCATGCACAAAAAGCAAGCAGGCAAGAACCCAAACTAAGTTTGTCTGTCTGTCGATCTCCTCCGCACACACAACACCGCCGCATCATGCAGTCCCTGTCCACACACACACACACACACACACACACACACACACACACACATACACACACACACACAAACACACACACAAACACACACACACTAAACAGGGATATCCGTCTGAGAATTTAAACTAATAATAATAATAATAATAATATTGATGCATAAAAATGTTAGATTACATTGCACACAGCGGTTTTGGGGTCATGCATACTGTATGTAACAACTTATTTCAAACAAGGTCAGCCCTAGATTGTCTCTTTTCTCACTGGTATAAAGTGGGTGTGGCTCAGCTGGGAGAAGGTGATGTCAAGTACTTCTGTGCACCAATCAAGATTTATAATTAAAATCTGTTTTGTTTACTCCAGTCTGACAAAGGACCAGCCACACAGTTATATAAAGCAGATTAGCTGAGAGTTTGAAAGTTTTCATAAATACAACCTAAATGTTTTTAACTTGATGTGGCGTATTTACTCATGAATATGGAGGAGTACTTCAGATCTCCTTTAAAGGCATGAAATTGACTATGAAGAGCAGTGCAGGGGGATTTGAGTTTCTAGTAAAAGTAAGCAAAGCTTCTAAAACACTTATACTGCATGTGGACCGGATTACTGTGAACTCACCTGTGGAAAAGACCACGTTCCTGGAAACCAGCTTGTAGTCGACGATGGAGAACTGAGGGAGCTCGATGCGTGTCACCCCGGTCACAGCAGAGTCTCCACCTTTCCAATAGAACTCTATATCATCCGTCGTGTAACCATCTGCAAACAGGCAGGAAACATGGAAGGTGTGACTCCTATGAGTGGAAAAAACACCGAAAAGTGCAGTCGTCTCATTTTGTGTGAAGGCTAAAATTAATTATGTATTTTTATTTGCTTAAGTGAAATCTGGGGGCCTAATAGCTACAGTTGATTTACAGTAAGTGCTATGAATCACATGGACTCGGCTGGCTGGAAGTGCTGATTGCATGAGATGTAAATCTTCATGGGAGTGTGTGTCACTGCAGGCAGACAGACGTATTCTACATGAATGGGATCCATAACTGTCGTAGTTTTATGGCAGCACAGACAGCCAAACATGTCATCAAGACTAATGAAGTTGGAGTAATTATTACTGTGCTCTACTATGAAAATCACTGTCTGGGTCAAACCCTTCTGGATGGACCCAGTGGCTCTAACCAGAGAGACTGAAGCTAGCTATCTCATTGAGATTAGACAGCTTAATAAATCGAAAGCAATTCTGCAGTCGGTGCAGTTTCTGTCTCTGTGAGATGAGGAGTGTGAGAACTTTTTTTAAGGGAATCACAGTGCTGTTCATATTTTCCAGCGGTGAAAAAGTAGAGGTGTCTGCTGTATTTCTTTACCAAGAACAAGATGTGAGCCTTAAACTTACAACTCTCAATTTCCAGAGTGCAATTCTGTTCGTCCAGCGGGTACCTCCTCAGATCCATCATGCAGGCTGCAGTCGTGGTGATTCTGAATCCAAATAAATCCACAAGAGAGGTATATATTACTTTGGTGACATATTTTTTAAATAGTGTGTCATGTATGAAGACACATTATTAAAGCATACTGTCAAATAGAGGGAGATACAATTCATGGAGATGTGTGCTCCCTTCCAGTCTGTGTAGAAACAAGATTAAAAAGTCCTTTCAAAGGATATATAATAAGATACTAATTCCAGTTGTTCTGTCTTTGCTGTACTGATGATTGATATCAAGCTAACATCACAAAAACTTTAAACTTTAAAACCCTACCTTTGAAGGGCTTCAGAGTGAGGCATCTCACTTCTGGGCGTTGTACATGCTCAACAGGTCATATGGAGGAGGTTCTGAGTTTGCATTAACTGGGGCACAGCTGACACACTGAGGTGAATAAAGGTCGCGCCCCCTAGAGGCGTAGCTACGGTAACGGCGGTGCTCACCTGAGGCCGTACAGTACAGTGCCGTCCGGGTGCAGCCGAATCATACGGTTCTTAACAGTGACGCCATGAACAAAGGACTTCTTGTCGTTGAGGAAGTAGGTGTCTGGGACCCAAAGCTGGTCTGCGACTCTGTTGTCCAGTGTCAGGTTGAGAGGGATCCCTGCATAGGCCAGTCTCTTATCTCTCCAATACTGCTGGAAGTACATCGTCAACGTGTAGTCCTGTTGGGGGTTAAAACAGCATCATGTAGTTTAGGACTGCACAATTAATCACAATTGTATCAAAATCCCAATATGGACTAGTGCAAAAACTAAATCGCAGGGGGGCGCAATATTTATTAATAGCAAAATATGTGTCAAAACTATTTTGAATGATGTATTGTGGAGCTGCAGAGATTTAGAAGTTAAGATAAAAATCTTTGTCTGCTACAGTTCCTCACAAAAATCACACTATAATCATTTTAATTTCTGTACTTTGATTTAATGTTATAAATTTAAATAAAAATGAGAATAATGATAAAAAAACAATAATTCGCTCCAATATCGTAAATCATATCGCAATCATGCAGTGCATGTAGTTAGACTCAATATGACAATAAGTATGAGCCAGACAGATGCAGTCATACTATATAGCAGATTAGGGCTGCTTGATTAAAAAAAATAAAAATAAATCACAATTATTTCGGTCAATATTGATATCACGATTATTTAACACGACTACTCATTGACTTTTGGAAGTTGCATTTATTGTACTTTAAAAACAGTGAAAACATCTTGAACAGTGAAATTTCCTGTTGAACTTTTTAAATTTACGTTAAAGTAAATGATATAAATAATATTTTTAAATGTTGGCTGAGTGAGTTTAGTGCACTGGAGTGTCATTCAGAACACAAGACAAATTAAGAGTTCACTTGCAAAAACGTAATGCCCAAAAAAATAATATAAAATATTAATTTGTATTATTATTTGTATCGAATATATTCGATTGTTTTTGTGATTGTAAGAAGCCACAATCAAAATAGCTAATGAAATTCAGTTAATTGCACAGTCCAATGGCAGACTAAGTATAGATAAAGTCATTTTGTTCCAGACGTTTGCAATTTCCTCCGGCCCGCGTTGCCACCATTGTCCAAAACTGAAGCCAGACCTTCTTCTTCTTCTTCTTCTTTACAAGGTTATCAAGTTCAGCGCTGAATGTCTGCAACCCAGAGCTCGGGATGGATTCTTTCGTAACAAAGGTGATACTTATAGAATTGTCAAACAACTCTAAATCTCATCAAGCTGCTCTGTGTGACCATGTTTCAAGACCTGTCTCAATGAGAGAAACCTCTCGCAGCTGTTCTGAGCACAAGACTGGCAGCAGCCCTCAGACTATAGACCTCCATTACTGCAGGAACAGCATCAACGCTAGTTTAGTGACTGACCACCCTGCATAGATAGATAGATATATAGATAGATAGATTTTATTACATATTAGCAGCTGTACATGCAATAATATGAGGCTATTTCAATAATTCATTGGACGTTCATTTGCAGCTATAGCTCCACAAGTGGATCCATCAACACAAAAGCTTTTCAAGGCCTTTAATGGAGCTCTTTACTACTCCACTTTGGCTTTGTTCTGCTGACTAATGCTCTCTTAAATAAATAAGCAGGTCTGGGGAAATAAAGAAAAACTAGGCAGTGCAGTAAAAATGCCTACATTTCAATCCTCTGGTGCAATCACAAATTCAAAATCAAGTGTTCTAAAATGTCACGATTTCGTTTGAAAATCAATACCAGCATTTTTATTATTATTATTACTATGAGTTTAGTCAGAGTGCTTCCTCACCTCGGAAACTGCTGACCTCATTTTGACAAAATAAAAGAACTGCATTATTTTTGTTGATTCTTTTTTTATCCTGTACCATGCATGGCTGACATACTGTAGGCTTGTTTTGTGTTTGGAATGAAATTCACTGTGCGATATGACTGACAGTACAAAATAATATAATATTGATTTGTGTGAATGATTCAGTGTATGTGTACAGTCAGAGGACGTTCTATTCGCCTACCTTATTTTAAAAAGTTGCCTGTAGTTACTGAAACATAATGTCTTTTCATGTATTCAATATTTGTTATATAGAGAAGGGATATAGAGTAGGATGCCCGGCCAATTATTGGGGCTGATATTTGGCATTTGCAGACTATCTGTATCTCGTTTTATTTTACGATAACCAATAAAGTTTATTAATTTCTAAGTGCACTGCTTTGGCTCTGTCAGCAGTCTGCAACACAAACTTCAGGAAGCTATTTTTGAGTTTATTTATTATTATTTCTTTACTTTGCATTGCATTTCAAGTTTGAATTTTATTAAATAATAGCTCAAAAGTATTTAAATAAACTTTTGAATATTTTCATTTTTACTGTAAATGCTAATCAGTTCCAAATATTGTTTAGTTTACTACTAACAATATGTATCGGCATCGTCCAGTATAGGTCAACCTCTATGATAGTGTATTTTTCCAGTAATAGAATTAAATAAATGACACTCGGGACTACATTTCTATTACTTCTGCATGTAAAAAGAGTGGGTGTAGGTTAGGTAGTAACCAATGTAACGCAGTGTTTTCCCAGAAAAAAACCCTGGCTTCAAACTTTGCTGTTTCATTTTTTTTTTGTCTTTTTAGCCTTCGCCCTCCCAATTCTCCGTCCCCCCGTGTGAACAGAAGATGCCCTCATTACAGTCTCTCTCCCACATGCAGCTGAGGTGTGGGCTGGGTGAATCAGCTTTACACAACAGCTCCTGTACTACAGAGATGGAGCCCATCTACCGAGCCTCTCACTCAGCGTCTGGACCACGACTATTTCAGTCTGTGCTAGATCTTCAGATCCCACCTCAGCACTCGTCTTCCACACTGCTTTAGAATCTCAGAACAAATCTATTCCACACCATGGTCACTCTACACGGTGTTCAGTACGCCTTCCTGCTCCCACTGTGGGACCCCCCCCCCCCAGGCTACTCTATTCCGGGCCCACAGAGGGGTTTTAGTTTGTGTACAGGTAGAAGCCCTCTGATAGCCACGCTGCATGGAGGCTCTTTGTTTTCTAAATCACTTAGATATTTATTTATAGATTTATTTAGTAAGATTATTACTACTAGTAATGTCATAACATAATAATATAGTGTATTTGATAATGAGGAAATGCGATTGTGATTCCCTAATATTCCCACTATATTACCAAAAATATATATAGAAGACCTCAAAATAATAGCTTATTGTGTGTGTGTGTGTGTGTGTGTGTGTATATCCATTTTATTCATGTGGATTTGTTTATTTATTATTTTAACAACCTGTTATGATGTATGTGTTTGTTGTGTGTGTGATGTCTTTAAGATACAGGGACCTTGGATTTTCCCCTTGGATATCAATAAAGTATCTATCTATCTATCTATCTATCTATCTATCTATCTATCTATCATGTGATTGCAGCAGATAAACAATAAATACATTTTTTTAAAGGAATCTATTTTTTGGAATTCTATGAATTGATTTTGAATTGGTTTAGCTTGAATCGCAATTCAAATACAAATCCATTTTTTTGCACAGCCCTACCACCCCCTTGAGATTTTTGTTAAATCAACACAACCAAACCATATAAGGATGAGCCTGGGGGGGGGGGGGGGGGGGGGGGGGGGGGGGGGGCGGAGGCTGTGGTAGCAAACAGTGTTGGCATAAGCATTTTAGCAGAGTCACAGTGAGAAGTGTCAGGTTATAATGGCTGAGCATGAATATGATAGGACATTCGTGTTCAGCCAATATGGAGCCACACATCCAGGGATTTAATGAAACACTTGATGCCAATCAGCTAATGCAAACGAGACATCCGTACACTGCCTGCACTAACGCTCCATTTAGGATCCCAATTAGCTCCTGCTTTCTACAGACTGTTCCAAAACCCTAACAATGCCTTCCTATACATGAGTTCACTGAAAGTCATGATGCTGAATTATGTTCCAGCACTATTGGAAATGCTGGGAGGAGGCCTCGGGGAAGACCCAGGTCTAGGTGGAGAGCTTACATCTCCAACCTGGCCTGGGAACGCCTCGGGATCCCCCAGTGGCAGCTGGTTGATGTGGCTCAGGAAAGGGAAGTTGGGGGTCCTCTGTTGGAGCTGCTGCCCCCGCGACCCGATACCGGATAAGCGGATGAAGATGGATGGATGAATGGATGGACTATTGAAAATGAACCTTCAGTGAAGACTGTATACAGAGTGTAAGAGTCAGTCGTAATTATTATTATTATTAATTGCCAGACCTGATAACCAAAAAGCTTTCCAAGAGGAAAGGACTGTGGAGGATTTCAAACATATTAACTAATGAAAACATTTTGAAAATACATACTCCTTACTCTGATGTGTGGTGGTGTTGTTTGTTGTCAGATGTGTAGACCACAAGAGACAGAAAGAGGTTTGTTCTCAGCACCAGTGAGTAAATGAGGCCCAGTGGGAGGACTTGACTGTCGTGTCATCTTCGGCTCGGAGAGTTCACAGTCCCATGCTCAGACATGGTTACTGTGTGCCAGTCAAACAGTGTCTACGTCAACTTAACACCAGGATGTCTGCTGGGAATACAGGAATAGCACTCAGAGATTGGGGGGCTTTTCATCACTCCATAAGACAGCTAAGTGTTCCCAGTAGAATTCAAACGTGTACTACATATGTTTTACAAACCGTGTCTCTGCATCCTCCAACACAACATTGTACAAGCCTTTCATTAAATAATTCCATTGCTTTCACAACCTTATAACAGTATAAGTGCTATTGTGTTCTGAGAGCAAAGTGGCAGCTGATCTATTTTTAAGGAGTGTAGTGATGGAGGCTTTGAGCGGTGTTCAATCAAAAGTTATTCTTCACAGAACCGTCACTGGTTCTGACAACCACTAGATCTTACACAAGCTGAAAGAAATGGTCTATTAAGTTCCAATATTCATTCTTGAGATAAAAAAGGCACATCATTTTAGTATTTAATGACTTTTGAACTAAGATGGATCTTGCTATATTTTAGGCCAGGCGTCAGGTCAGATTCTAGTTGTAAGAACAACAGTTACAGTCTTTATTTTAATTTAGAATAAAGTGGTGCATCATGAAGCTGTCCTTTAAGGATAACCATACATTGACCATTAAAAGTATTTATATGGTGCATGATTAGATACATTAAGATACAAGCTTATACTTTAGTCATGACAGATCATCATAACATATCTCCTCAATATATATTACCTGTAGAAACAACTAAAGCCTAGCAAGACTTAACTTACAAACACATCCCTATCTCTAAAAGCTGTAGGAAGGTTCGACATAAGCGATGGCCCAGTGGTCCGGGGCCAGTGTTGGACAAGTTGATAAATGGGCCATTGACATGGTAAGTTGAACATTGCTTTGTTTTTAACCTAGTTTAATGAGATTTGTGAGTTTGGTGGAAAAGCATATCATTGGAAGTATTTTTTTAATCCACTAGTTTGATCAGATCAATTTCAATCAACCACATGGCAGATCATTCAATAAGTATGAAAATATGTAAATCTGTTCACAACGAGATGCGCAGTCATTCAGCACCATTATGGCTTCCTCAAGCTGCGATAATTATCTTTTTTAAAACGATATTGCTGTTGCCTCATAACAGGCCAACATGTGGTCAAACATTTGCTTGTTGACACATCCAGCAGACATTGTGCAACATAATCATCAAACTGGAGTCATGTTTCTGGCCACAATCCTCTCCTTTTAGCTAGTTTTTGGTCTCCCTCCACTTCTGAGGGAGGATGGCGGGTGCAGATTTGCATGTCATAGAGGACAGGACTATTGGCCATGGTGGCGGTCTGCGCTCTCTGAGTGCGCTTCTCTTTCTCTGTGGGTTCATCCCTAAGAGCAACCCCTCACACATTACCTATCCATTTGAGCCATTGTTGATATGTAGAAAAAAAGGATTTGTGCATTAGTGCAGCTTTGAGGCATGTTTTGTTTTTTGTGTGGGGACAGAGTGTTGGTTGGTTGTTCAGTGGTCTAAGGAGTATGTGAAACCATTCACACTGATCAGCATGTACGTAGAAAAATGGCATGATTAAAACATCTTGGTCTATCTCAGCTTACTCATAGCATGTTCTCACACTGTACCCATTGTATTGTTGTAAAGTAACTGCTGTATAAATCAAAGGTTTTTCAGCCAAAATTAGTTGCACCTGAATCAGGTGTATTAACTTGGTAAAGCATGTTAGATTCCATCTTTATTTCAAGCACCCTGTTAGAGTGATGAGTAGAATGATAATGCAGCGTGGAGGGTTTATATTCCTGTAGGGTCCATCCTACTATAACACTAAGTGCAGCAATGTCCCTGCACAGTAGAAAAGTCAGCATGTTGTGTACAGTCTAAAAACTACAAAAGGGTTTTTCACTGAGTTGTCCTTACCTTGTGGGTAGCTGAAGTCTGAGGCTATCTGATGTGTTATGTGGCTAACTTATTAACTAAGCCCTTCAATATAAATCTTAGACAACATCTGTAGTATGACGTTTATAAGGGTAACAATTCCTCCAGGCAGAAGGTGAATAATGTTAAAATGTCAAAACTGATGAGGGTTTCAGCATGTGATGGATTTGTCTTCCAGCTGACTCATGAGTGACTGTGTAACAACACTGCTGGGAGGATCTGCTTTACACTTTAAGGGCGTTTTTTGGGGCTGGACAGGTACTTCTTCGGAAAGTATAGAAACCCTGGTGGGACATACAAAGGAGTGATGCCTGATAAAGTCCCCCAATAAATACACAAATACTGCAATTTATGCAGTACATGCCTGGTAATGTGGGAGTTTTAAAAATATCAACAAAATGGAAAAAGGACACAGAGCAATGTTAATTTGCGAGCTAAAAATAAAGGAGTGCAGTGTGTTAAGTGAGAAATAGACTAATAAACTCATTTCCTAGACAACAAGCTCTGCAGCCTGCCCACACAGGCTTTAATGGGCCAATACCTCGTGTGACTCTGGCTGTTTGAAAGCCTTCTCGGAGGGGGACAGCCAGTCCTGCTTCGGTCTGGTCGAGGACTTCACACAAGTCTTTTAAATTGATTTACCATTGAGAACAGCTCTGAATCCTGCATTCTAGATATATATAATATTATTTATGAAGGATAGAAATGATAGACGATTGCTTACAGTATTTGATGGTAAAAATGTTTTTGTGGTGACTGTTGGTAACCAACTTGTCATTATTTTTGCGCTGATTGTTCTATTAATAGTAATATGAACACATTATCCCAAACAATGTACAAAAATACACAATATACCAAAAAATACATATTGCTCTCGTTTGACAAATATATATTTTTTTCAATAATAAGGCATTAAAAAACATGGCTGCCCAAATCACACACTCAAAACCAATGAGCTTGTTAAAACTACACACAAATCCAAACAATATATGAACGTTGGAGCTCAGCCAGGCTGATATATCGCCCAATATTATTATCTGCTTATTGCATATATATCATACTGGCTTATATTTAAATATATAGCATGTATAGGTACTGAGCATGGGTGTGTATTGAAGTGTAGTAGGATTAAAAAAGTAAAAATTCTTATTGTTAATTATTATTATAAGGGACAATAAATTGTAGTAAATAAATATAGAGTTGAAGTAATTTAGGCCTAGTCCACACTTTTAAATGTATTTTTGAAAGCTTGGTATCTTGGGCATAATAATAATTTAAAAAAATAATATATTTTATATGAGGGATCTGTGTCAAGGTTGTTTGTGTAGGTTTTGTGCGTTTGCTGCTATTTTGCCTCAGTTTAATATGTTTTTTTATATTTTGTTTTGAGTATGTTTGATGTTAAAAAATACACAAATAGTGAACTTTAAAAGCCTCATCTGCAGTCATCAAGCCCGTCAATCATCCTCTCAGTCTTCAATCGTGACAGTGGCGTTTTAAAAGTTAACGCCCCTCCCAAAAAATGTCTTGGGTTTTGCTTTAAAACTACTTTTGGTAAAGTCACACAATTCCCAATGGGCCAAAACTCCATCTAAGTAATGCATAGTCTGGTTCAGTGTGAGATATGTGGAACAGAGCTGTGTATCACATCGAGAAGCATCCAGCTATTTCTAAAAAGTCAGGGAGATCAACTTGATCTTGGGCCAAGTTTTCTCCTTTACAACCTGCCTGTGTCAGTGAATCAGACACTGCAGCATAGACCACAAACATTCACTTTCCTCAAGAGCCTCTGAACCAACTCACTTGCTGGATCTTACTCGGTGCCAGAAAGCACGCACACTAAACACGCATCTTTAAGTTTTCATGTGTTTATTTTGTATGTTTTTTTAAGACCACCTCACGAAGTGGTTTTGCATGATGAACTATCGTTGAGTTGGATTTTATTGACTTTATATCAGTCTTGCATTGTGTGACCTTCCTCACCGCGCTGCGAGAGAGCGTCTGGCTAGTCCACACAGCATTCCGTGCTCCGGTTTATTGGCATTTCTTCAAACCAATCACAATCGCCTTGGACGGTGCTATTTCCTGGACGCAATAAGGCGTCTATGCAAAAAAAACTCTGGAAGGAAGTTGTTTTGGTGGAACATGTGCTTGTTCAGATTGGACAGATAGTCTAGCTGGCTGTGTGGGGTTACCCTGCAGAGACCTAAGGACCAGGTAACCATAGTCCTAAGATTGGACAGATAGTCTAGCTAGCTGTCTGGATTTACCCTGCAGAGATCTGAGGACCAGGTAACCATAGTCCTCAGATTAGACAGATAGTCTAGCTAGCTTATGTGGGGTTACCCTGCAGAGACCTAAGGACCAGGTAACCATAGTCCTCAGATTGGACAGATAGTCTAGCTAGCTGTCTGGGGTTACCCTGCAGAGACCTAAGGACCAGGTAACCATAGTCCTCAGATTGGACAGATAGTCTAGCTAGCTGTCTGGGGTTACCCTGCAGAGACCTGAGGAGTTTAGAATGCCAACATAAAGCAAGCAGAACATTTTGGACATCTGGCCAAAAATGAGGGACATCCGGTAGGACTTCTTCTCCAGAACTGTCCCGTAAATTAACTTTTTATTGACGCAGAAACAGCCTGAGATACTGTCACATTTTAAAATAAGAGAAGATCCAGTGTAATGGCTATGACCCAAAAAACATCACTGATCATAATATAATAATCACAGCTGGTTGTGAAAAGTGCGATTGGACTGCAGATAATTCAGGAAGACACACCTTTCCTGCTCCTCTTGACGACGTGAAGTAAGAGAGTCACACTATTAACCGGGCCGTGTTGAAGTATATGAAAAGAGACAAGACATGCACTGCATTGCAGATCTACTCTGTCTGTTTCCCACTTCTCTTAAAGCTTGACTCTAAACGGAGCACCGACAAACTGACTCTGATTTACTGAATATAGTCTCTTCCCTATGAACAGATTAAAAGTTCCTGCAAATAACACGCACAAACATGCACGTGCACAAATAAACTTTGCAAGCAACCAGTCAGCAGCTCTGGCCTGTACTGTCAGACTGATTAGTGTTTTGTTCCTAGGTTTGTGGAAGAATTAGGTGCACGTATTTGGCAGGGGGTCTAGGGGTGCTCCCTCAAAATAATGATAATTCTTAATAAAAACATATAAAAAACATTACATTTTGGACCATTACTATTACCATACGGTAAATGTGTCTAAAATGTTCTAAAAGCTAGAGCAGTAGGGCAGGGCGGCACGATATGAGGAAAATATCAAATTGCCATTATTTTGACTGACATTACTATTGCAATATGATTCACGATATCGGATGTAATGATCAGTTTTGTGTCATTCTTATTTTCATTGAAAATTATTAAAATTAAAAATGTTTAAATTATTATAGTGCGATTTTTGAGAGGAGCTGTACCAAACATATATGTTTTCTTTAGTTTGTAGGCTGGGACATCTCTGCAGCACTATAATACTTATAAGAATGAGAATTCCCATTAACAAAAACACAAATTTGGTCACTATTTCGACACAACTGAAGGTTTTTAGTTTAGCTTTGTTTTGTTGGTGCTTCTCTCATTGTGGTATGGTGAGGCTCATTTTTACCAAGAACAGATGTCTTTTCAATCAAGCTGTACAACAGATGACTGACAACTCTCATCTTCGCTTTGACACCCAAATGAAGCCTTCAATGATCAGACTGAACAGTGGAGACGCCACTCACTGGGCTGTCATTAGTGTTCATCCCAAACGGTTTCTTAATACGTCCCAGAGACAAAAGAATATGCCATGCAGTTGCAGAACTGTCATTCATATAGCTTGAGTATTTGTTTACATTTTTCAAAATTGTCATTACGTAAACACTCTCCATGCATCAGTGATTGGTCGGTAATGTATCTACTGGGCAAACTGAGCTCGTAAGATATGGTCCGGCTTTGTGAGGCTACATACTAATGTTGATTAAATTGTTCAGGGAACATGTCAGAGGGCTTTAGAAATAAAATTAGAGCTGTTCAGAGCCATAATAAAGAAGGCAATGAAAATAATCTAACCTAAGATTTTACAAAATGTTATGAAATATATTTTATTACAATTCTGAAGGTGTAAAATATGAAAGCTTGTTACAGATCAGTAATGCAACTAATCAACACATCTGTGAGGGTTTTGGTCCACACCTAAGAGGTAAAGTGTTTGCTAATGCATCATAAATCATAAACAACATAAACTACTATTTACGGAACTATTTCCAGCCTCTTCTTTCGTATGCAAGCTTTACTTAAACAGTATAATAAACTAGACTAGAATTACCGCCTTGCAGTTGTATATCTCCGCCAAGGTGGCGTCTGTCCAGACTTATATATTACATGCTGTGAAGATTTTGAAGCTATTTAATTAAAAAAGGGTACAGTATGTGTATTTTTCGGCAAAATGTGGCTGCTTCACACACATCTTCAACCAGTCGGCAAAGATCTGTACAATCAGCACAATTTTAAGATTAGCGTCAGCAATTCAGTATTCAACCAAATGTCTCCCCTTCTGTTCTTTATATATAGTTATAGCGTTGAACATTGGCCAGAAAAGCATTTTTCTTGCCAAACATCATGATGTCACAGAGAAGTTGACCTTAAACCTTTAGGAAATAAAATGTATGATTAGACATTTGAGTGAAATGTTGTCATAATTACAGTTTCCAATGACGGCAAACCATCTGGCACGTCAGATTATTCTGTGTGTACTCCGTTCAGCTCTCCTGCGCCCCCCTTGGGAGTCACAACTGACAGTTCAAAAACTCCTGGTGTATTTCATTTGTTTTACTAACTTCACATTTTGTCATTTTAGAAATATAAATCCAAAATTAATTGTAAAGAAAATAAGAACTTTCCATCCATGTAGGAACCCTGGTAACACAAAAAACTGATGCCATTATCTATAGCAATGAAATAATCTTGATCTTTGTTGTCATTACACAACCACACTATTTAACACGACAGACTAAATGTACTTAACCATCTATCTACAGGATCTGAATCTCTGTTGTCACAGTGAGTGTTTAGCTTCACTAATCCACACTGTGCCACTCTGTAGAGATGCATTAACATGCACCACGGGTACATTTCATCACACATACTTGTCAGGACAGCATGTCAGGGGCTATTTCCTCTTGGTAGCATGAGCTGGGACATCGAGCTCTGTCAGCAGTTCAGACCAATGATAGACTGCATACAGGCATTAGCTCATACATAGCGTGGCAACCGCGACACACATGCACATACAGACTCACGCTTCTGAGGGTTTAGCTTGTTTGTTTTTATATATTTGAAAGAAGAAGACATAGCACTGAACTTACTGGCCTATGTTGTAACAGAACCATTAGGGCGTCACTGCTGGAGTCACACAGCCAGTGAACCAGGATGGGAAACCATACAACTAGCCATACTCTAACACAGCAGGTGACCTAACGGCCAAGACAGCCTCTATAAACTATTCTGTGTACATACTAAACTGGAGCTATTCAGGATGTTGTAGAGAATATTGTATGTTGTCATTTTTGTTCTAAATTTTATACCACGTTCAAAAGGGTCAACTTTTTATAGAGTGTTTATAGCTCTAAACTACTAGCTTTACCCTAAGGTAAATATTTCATTTACTAATGGCTCATAGAGTTAAATCCATTAACATGGTTTTGGGTTGCCAGACTGTGAAAATTCATTTTGGCACTACTTTCTGACAAGGCAGCATGGGGTAATAAGTTGTAGGTTTATTTATGGTTAATAAGTAATTGAGCAATCATTAATAGATCAGCTATAAGATATTAATAAGAACAATTTCACGGTTGCTAAGCTATTTTACAGGGCATCTGGAGCAAAAGGCATTTATTAACAACTTCTCAACATTTACGAACGCAGATGGATTTTTGTCAAACCTCGACTGGCTCATATACAACTGCTGACATGACTGCTTTTGGGAACTGAGAACCCTATGATTAATATTAATGGATAACTAACATGTACAAGTACTTTCTTACAGAATAGGTAAACGCCAGCCAAAGGGATTTTTCAAAAACCTTCCACCTGGAACTTCTTTATAATAGCTCATAAATGGGCTATAAAGCAACAATGATTAGTTAATCCTAAATAATGCCATTAGTTAAAACGTATTAATTTATTATAAAGGGTACCTCAGAATAAAGTAGTTCCCTAGATTATAATGAATTTAACCCTTTAGTATAACACAACACTTTATATCATTAGTGAAAATACTTTTTCGTCTATTTTGGGTATATTACTTGCAAATGCCGCCCACAGAGGTCCACCAAAACTACACGTTTAAAAAAAAAACGAAATTTGGATTTTTATACTACTTACCATATTGACTTCTGACACCATGTCTATACTTGCCACGTCTATGCTCATGCCAACAGCAACCGGTGCACCTTAAAATACATAAAAGAAAGTTAACTATATATTATGATTAGCCTATATTAACTTTATTCATATAGCACATTTATATAGCAGAGTTTACAAAGTTCTTTGACGGACAAGCAAGGCAATATGGACAAGACTAATTAAAAAGGTTATAGAGTCATACAATGGGCAGGTGGAGAAACATCTCGGGGAGCCATTAGGGTGACACACACCAAAAAATGGACATACCTCCGAAGTCTGGCCGAAGACGAATATCATATCCTTTCAACAGTTTATCCACTGTCTCTTTGACGAAAGACATGTTCCCCGGTTCACTGGCGCTGAAAGAGAGACGACAACAAGGATGGTAACTCTGTCGGAGGACGGACAGCCACTCTGTGTCCGGTTCTAACCCCCAGACACTCACCTCTGGGCACAGCACATCACTGCCACGACCAGTGGCAACGAAAGAATGTCAAAGAGCCCTGTTTTCCGGGGTCCCCGCATCCCGGTGTGGCGTCTGGATGGATGGGTGCCGTCTAAATGACGGAGCCGCCGAGCTCCGCTAAATCAGGTGAGGCTTCATGAGGCGGGAAGTCAGGCGTGTTCACACGGCCTCAGAGACGTGGCTCCGCGGCTCCGCGGCTCCATCCTCCGCTAGCAGCTCGCAGCTCGCCGCGGGTTAGCTTACTGGACACTTGTTAAGAGATTCTGCCAAATATCCATTACCGCACGTGCTGTCAGGTATGAGGATATAAATCCACCAGTCCTCTGACCCAGGCACCCGCATGCGTAACATACGGTATATTGTCGCCCATGGTCCAAAAGAAGCCCTGAAGGAGCCGGTTCATAAAGCTTAAAATAGGACTCTTCATGTCAGTGTTCGCGAGGCTCTTGGTATGCATTGAAGCCCACGTGACAGGCTGCAGTTTCTTATTTAAACGGTTGTGGACGAAGTTCAGTCTGAGGTAGGAGTTCAATCTACAGGGGGGGTAAGGTAGGTAGGAGGGCTGACACCTTCACCAAAATGAGTGCCCGGGGGGGGGGGGGGGG